>NC_087208.1:40049074-40051574 GCF_015104395.2 Macrobrachium nipponense | reverse complement strand
ATGAAAAGTTAATAGATAGACTTAGCAAAGGCTTATAATTACCTTTGTTTTCTTCAAAGGATAGTGTTGATTGCTGGTAATAAGGTACCATGACATAACAGAATCTGAAAGTGTTTTGTTAGGAGAGTCAGGATCTCGTTGAAACTGGATGGTATCTATCTATTAGAGATATCTATTCAGGATAAGTTACAAGCTTTCCAGGAGAATGTCCAACCACTCTCTGGATACTTGACGATGAGGTCTGTCAGCCCTAGAAAGCTTGTAACTTTCCCTAGATGAATATCTCCGCTAGATACCATCCAGTCTCAGTGAGGTCCTGTTAGTATATAAATATAATATAACCCTTACTTTGGAAAGTTGAAAGCACCATTAATAGATACAGCAGGCTGAATATTTACTCCTCCTCCCTCCAGGAGGAGCACACTACGATAACATAAACATCTAATTAATTCTCCTCTTCTTCTTCTTTCTCATTTCTGTAGAAGCCGGATTGAATCCTGCTGCTCCTCTCTATCTATCCTCCTATCCACTCACCCCCCCGCCACCCCCAAACACACCCCAATCCACACCCACCCTACTCACACAAAACCTCTCAATTCCCCCAAGTTGGGTCTATAAAATGCAAGGTGCGGGAAACTCCTTTGGGAACAGGAGATATTGTGGTTCCCGTGTTTGGGCATTTGTTTCATCTGGGAAGCGGAGTCTTCCCGCGTCTGGGCTTGGTCCCTCGGTGGGGGAGTCCCAGGGTGTTCCCGTTTGATGGGGGGGAGGAGGAGGTATATAGAAAACGGATGCTTCTCAGGCTGTACTTTGCTTAAGGGGAAACTTTAAGAGGCGGTTGGAAATGGGATTGTTGTCGTAGCACGGCTTCGGGGAAAAGGCTTCGGGAAAGGATTATATTATTCATGAACTTAAATGATTCTGTGTGAAAGATTACTGTTTTTTGTGGACAGATAGTTATTAATGAGGAAAAAAAACGATCCTGGTTATCAAAAATTTATATCAGCTTTATGAAGGAAAACAGTTTCTTATGGGACGAACATTTCTCGAAATAATTATGCAAAAAAGAAAAATCAACATAAATACTATATCAAATTTTGTACAAATTACTGAAGATGTCATTTGTAAATAGCCTGCTTCAAAAAAGGAGGTCACTTTCCCTATGACCTCGCTTCAAAACGGTAATCTACAAATGACCTTACTACAAAAAGAGGTCATTTGCAAATGACCTTACTTCAAAAAGGTTATATACAAATGACCTTACTGAAAAAATGTGGTCATTTGCAAATGACTTCTCTTCATAAAGGTAATTGCAAATGACTTTGTTTCAAAAGATATATAGTTTACAAATTACCTTTCTTAAAAGAGGAGGTCATCTGCACCTTACTTCGTAAAAGTGACTTGCAAACGACCTTGCATCATATAGGAGGTCTCCTGCAAATGATCTAGCTTCATAAAGGAGGTCACTTGCAAATGACCTTGCTTCATATAAAAATCAATTGCAAATTACTTTGTATCATAAAGGAATTTTCATCATGAAGGTCATTGGCAAAAGACCTTGTTTCATAAAGAAGGTCACTTGCAAATGACCTAGCTTCTTAAAAGAGGTCACTTGCAAATGACCTTGCTTCATATAAAAATCATTTGCAAATTACTTTGCATCATAAAGTAATTTGCATCGTAAAAGTCATTTGCAAATGACCTTGTTTCATAAAGTAGGTAATTTGCAAATCACCTTGCTTCATAAAGACAATTGCAAGTGACCTTGCTTCTAAAGATATATAGTTTACAAATGACCTTACTTAAAAGAGGAGGTCATCTGCAAATGACCTTGCTTCATATAGACTGTCACTTGCAAATGACCTAGCTTCTTAAAAGAGGTCACTTGCAAATGACCTTGCTTCATAATAAAAATCATTTGCAAATTACTTTGCATCATATAGTGATTTGCATCATAAAGGTAATTTGCAAATGACCTTGTTTCATAAAGTAGGTCACTTTCAAATGACCTGCTTCATAAAGGCAATGCAAATGACCTTTCTTTTTCTAAAGATATATAAGTTACAAATGACCTTACTTAAAAGAGGAGGGTCATCTGCAAATGACTTGCTTCATATAGACTGTCACTTGCAAATGACCTAGCTCTTAAAAGAGGTCACTTGCAAATTACCTTGCTTCATAATAAAAATCATTTGCAAATTAAATTACTTTGCATCATATAGTGATTGCATCATAAAGGTAATTTGCAAATGACCTGTTTCATAAAGCTAGGTCACTTGCAAATGACCTTGCTTCATAAAGGTAATTGCAAATGACCTTTCTTCTAAAGATATATAGTTTACAAATTGACCTTACTTAAAAAGAGGAGGTCATCTGCAAATGACCTGCTTCATAAAGAAGGTCACTTGCAAATGACCTAGCTTCTTAAAAGAGGTCACTTGCAAATGACCTTGCTTCATAATAGAAATCATTTGCAAATTACTTTGTATCATTTAGGGAT
>NC_087208.1:40034074-40044074 GCF_015104395.2 Macrobrachium nipponense | reverse complement strand
TGTGTATCGTACATTTGTGGAGTGATGAAACATAAATGTGTGTGCATGTATGTATATACATCTATATATACATCTATTTATATGCATTTATATACATATATATGTATATATATACTTATATATATGCATATAGCTACAGTATATATATATATATATATATATATATATATATATATATATATATATATATATATATATAATGTGTGTATACATACACACACACATAGTACATATATATATATATATATATATATATATATATATATATATATATATATACAAACAGAGAGAGAGAGAGAGAGAGAGAGAGAGAGAGAGAGAGAGAGAGAGAGAGAGAGAGAGAGAGAGATTTTCCAAAGTCCAAACCAATTAAATTTCTTAAAAGTCAAATCAGACGTAATTGCACAAGCAATTTAAGCCAGGCAAAAAAAAATAATAATAATATATTTTACCCACCTGCATGACATGTCTAAATCACTACGTATCAGTCACGATAATAGACCACCATCAGTTATTTAAAAAGATAATTTTCTTATTAGCTAACCCCACGAATAATCTGTGATTACAATGAATTGCACGAGTAAAGATAATGACATTCAAAACATTCTCATTAGGGCGTGTTTTGCATCATCAAATTAATATTTTTCTCGCGATGTTTAAAGATATTTATTTATTCAGTCGAGCATGAGGACTGTTTAGGTGCCAGTTACCATTTCAATTGATTTATTTGAGACAAAGTTAAATGCCCCCCCCCCAAAAAAAACTAAATTTTATAGATATATATATATATTATATATATATATATATTAATATATATCACACACACACACACACACACACACACACACACACACACACACACATATATATATATATATATATATATGAGTTCTGGATGAAATGTGAATAGGGATATATATTCACGATATGGCATCATCGGACTGCCGGATTACTCAGCGCGTATGCTAAAATCTATGGTCAAAAAGAGTGCTGTTTCACTAACGAAAATCAAAATAAATACGCTATATTTTATTGCAAATAATTTTTCTGTGCTGTTTAACATACACATTTTATTTTTTTTACATTTTCATTCTAATAAATAAATCATAAATATCCCATCCTAAAATTCCTGTAGCTTTAACTCAACTCACAACACCTTTTTAAGACGTTTAGTACTACCCTCCAGAAGTCGAGGAGTTTCCAACAATGACAATAACTTCTCTAATTAGTCCTTAAACTCTTTTCCTCGTTTCTGAGCTACATAACGACTTCTGGTTTCCCCTTCCATCGGCCTCTGGATGCAAAATGAACGTGGATATAGTTTCCATAACAATAATTAGCAAACAACTCACGTAAACAAAGTGCGTCTAGAGCATCCTTTCCGCGTGAATTACATTTACCCTACAGAACTCGAGCGCGGTTCCAACAACGGCGCAAGGCGTAACGGTAACAATTAGAGGTTACATTCAATTCCATCATAAATAATTTAGCCTCCCAATTCGCCACTTGACAACCTGCTATGATTACGCCGTGGAGAGTGGAGAAAAAAAAAAGACGTAAAAAGGAAATAAATGATGAGTGCGTGAATAAAAGACGCGGAGAAAGAAAGAAAGTAAAAAAAAAATGCTTTACGCGACCTATCATCAGCTGAGGAATCCGCGGCGTTTAATAGACTCATGAAAGAGTCAGCGTCGAATGAATATCTGTCTGTCTCTTACACGATTCGCCTGTTAATTATGCACCCGGGCCGTTGTACAAACCGATAAATAAGCGACAGGAGCCCATGAATGAATTACGCGCCATGCAACATGGAGCAGAGAGAGAGAGAGAGAACCGGTGGCCTTAATCGCTCGCTCGGTTGATTGAGAGTTTGACTTGTTATGCCCGGAATTAGCGATGTTTTTTGTTGTCGTCTTGACGTTTAGGCTAGTAGGGGGAGGGGGAGGAGAGAAGCAGGGGAAGGAGGGAGGAGGAGAGGAGGAGGAAAGGTGGTAGAATGAAAGTTCAACGTTAACGGGGTTTGAAATAATTTACGAGGTTCATGATACTTGCAGCAGCCTGGTACCTATGCATTGCCTGATTATGCTTATATACACACACACACACACACACACACACACACACACACACACACATATATATATATATATATATATATATATATATATATATATATATATATATATATATATATATAATTGAGATAACCGATCACTTACCAGGCAAAGTCCGTGACGTCACGTCCGGTGCAGCGCAGGAGAAACCGTATCACTCATAGGCCTAGGCTTTAGGGTATATGCCTTCTGCTATGTTCACTATAAACTTGAACGCTTGAAAGCTCTGCGGAGAACACACTCCTTTTCTATAGACCTATATTTCACTAAAAATATATTACTCATTATGTTAACTCTCCTCTTATAGATGGAAACATTCAGCTGTGTTTAGACTTACTGTGAAAAATTGACTTCTACTGCGCAGGAATTAAGTCGATTTTTCAACTGTCCCGCGTATGACGTCACACAGCGCTCTCATTGGGAGTTTTCACGAATTTGTCACAATTCTTGAGGTTTTTGGAACCGATCATTTATCGCCACAGTGATATGTGCTATTTATTGGATGCTGTAACACAGAAAGGGACAACGTATAAAGTGAAAAGGCCAGCTTTTACCTTTTCCTTAAAGATCTCAAGAAGTGTAGGAAGATGTGGATGAACATCTGCAGCAGTGTGACCATTTAAATACCAAAAACCGCAAGTGTGCTCGGTTCATTTTCAAACGAAGTTATTATGCAAGAAACTTCAGGCATGAAATGCTTAACTTCTGTCCTGCAAATGCATTAAATAAATAAATAAATAAATAAATAAATAACCGAAGACGATGCCACATCGAACCAACATTTACCTCTGCACGATAGTGCCACTGTTGATTCAGGTATTTAACATCTTGGCTCTGGTTTGGTTTAGTCTACCCGTTACATTTAAAATTGTGGATAAATATATTTTAACTTTAGGTTTATATCATCATTTTTATCATTCAAAGTTCATAGATATGTCTTTCGTTCGATTCTACACGCAAGTAAACCGTATTTGACTGGTTAAGAGTCATAAAATTAAAATTATTCCTAGACCTATTTATGTATGTACCTATGTATAGTTATTTGAGAGAGAGAGAGAGAGAGAGAGAGAGAGAGAGAGAGAGAGAGAGGAGAGCGTTTCGCATAACTGAATGAATCACAGTTTTATAAGGATAATGATAGAAATTTAAAGAGCATGCACACTCGACAAGAAAACTGAAGATACAGTTTTCATTAGCTTTCGTTCATCCAATTTCCCATTTGTTTTTACTGAAAAGACATAGTATCGCTAAAATTTACTCTAGAATATGAAAATATACTGCAAATTATATCATATAAGTAAAAACTGCAAAACAAAACCGTTCAGATACTTAAAAACACGATATATGTCCGAAGTAATTGGAATTTCTCAGAGAGATCTGGTAGATAGAATGTGAATTTCTGATTTTAGTACTATGTACGCTCGACAAGAAAACTGAAGATGACAGTTTTCATTAAGCTTTCGTTCATCCAATTTCCATTTGTTTTTACGAAAAGACATAGTATCGCTATTTACTCTAGAATATGAAAATATACTGGAAATTATATCATATATTGAATTTTTTAAAACTGCAAAACAAAACCGTTTCAGATACTTAAAAACACGATATATGTCCGAGTAATTGGAATTTCTCAGATGGATTCGTTCATAGAGAATCTGGTAGATAGAATGTGAATTTCTGATTTTTAGTACTATGTATCACGACGACAATATTTACTCGTTTTTCCTCATGAACGGGGATATATTGCATCATCGTAAGTGGTGAATGCAATTATTTTAGTTTCTACAAACTGACGTTTGTATTCCAAAGCGATTAAAGTTAGCTGACGTCAATGGCACTCAATGTTGCAGGCTAAGGTAGGTTGAGCAAATCTAGTTCCATCCGCAAGAGCGTTTTCTATGATGTGAGGAGGAGCCCTAGAACTTCGAGCGGGAAAGCGCAAGTCACTGGATACTGGCTTACGTAAACGGATTTGCACTTTGATTACTTGACGTTGACATGGATCGAATGCCAGTTCTGTTTACAAAGCTACTGTCTTTAATATCTTTATCAAGGTTAAAGTACATGTCAGCTCAAAGATTTTCTGGCTATATCCTCCCATTACAAAGCAGTTCGTAGTAGCCTACAGCCCTACACGACTGCATTTCTTTGCCGCGAGGCTGAACGATCTCTCAACACATCAGCATTTTTGCACGATATAAAAACTTTTAATTGCCGTGCAATACATATTGAGTTATTTTTACTTAACAGCTTTTTTCGTGAATGATTTATGGATGAAACCCGATTTTCAAAAGTAAAGACTATATCAAGAGAGCAAGAATGGACTGTAGCCTGTGTGTGAAATTGTCCGTCTTTTTACAATCTGAATGTTACGGCAACTGTCGAATGAAATAAAGATTAGGGTATGAATTACTTAGAGAATTAACTTGAATATTATGATCCTTCTAAAACATACATTATATATATATTACCACTCAATCTCCCAAAGAAAATATAATGAAAATTAAGTTGTTATAAATAAGCCTAAGCTTTCAAGTAAGCAGACTTTGCTCTCTCTCTCTCTCTCTCTCTCTCTCTCCACTTTTAAAACACATTTGAAAAAATATTACCACTCAGTCTCTCAAAATAAATATTAATGAATTAAGTATCTCTATAGATAGGCCTATGCTTGCGCGCGCTCTCTCTCTTCTAAGACTTCCAATGTGTTTTCCCCATATCTCTCTCTCTCTCTCTCTCTCTCTCTCTCTCTCTCTCTCTCTCTCTCTCTCCACTTTTGAAACATTTGAAAAATATTATCACTTAATCTTTCAAAGGAAATATAATGAATTAAGTATCTCTATCGATAGGCCTATGCTGCCCGCTCTCTCTCTTTCTCTCTCTATCGTCATAATATTTCATTCTTTGCTGTAATATTCCTCACGATTTCCACAAGTACTGCCCAAAAATTTTAAAACACACTTTCTCTCATTGATTTAAGATCCGTCTTCAATTACCTGTGAATTTTACGTCAGTTTAATGTCAAACATTACTTATAAATAAGGTTTCACAGTAGGTTTTAGAAAAGGATGATCGATATTGTACCCTGAACTGACGTTACCAAACCAACATTAACGAATAATATAGAACCTGTTTCTACATTCAAGTATATATGAATATAGGACCTCTACAGAATCTTTATGGTGTAAAGTTAATGGAAATCTAGAAAGCAACAAACACTGAGTTTGAAGCTCCGCCCCCTTTCTAGAGGTGCCAGGTGTGGCATTATTGAACACTATATGTCCGAAGATTTAAAAAAACTGTATCTTAACATTCCTTGCCGAGTGTACCACGAAGACAGTATTTACTTGTTTTGCTTCATGAACGGGGATATATTGCATCATCGTGAGTGGTGAATGCAATTGTTTTAGTTTCTACAAACTTATGTTTGTATTCCAAAGCGATTAAAGTTAGCTGACGTCAATGGCACTCAATGTTGCGACGGCTAAGGTAGGTTGAACAAATCTAGTTGCATCCGCAAGAGCGTTTTCTATGATGTGAGGAGGAGAATTCGAGCGGGAAAGCACAAGTCACTGGATACTGGCTAACGTAAGGGATTTCACACTTTGATTACTTTGACGTTGATATGGATCGAATGCTAGTTGCTGTTTACAAAGCTACTGTCTTTAAATATAAATCTTAATCAAGGTTAAAGTAGCATGTCAGCTCAAAGATTTCCTGGCTATATGATCCCATTACAAAGCAGTTCGTAGTAGCCTACAGCCCTACACGACTGCATTTCTTTGCCGCGAGGCTGAAAGATCTCCCACGATATAATACTTTAATTGCCTCTGCAATACATATTGAGTTATTTGTGGTAATAAATATTATTACTTAACACAGCTTTTTTCGTGAATGATTTGTGGATGAAACCCGATTTTTAAAAGTAAAGACTAGTATATCAAGAGAGCAAGAATGACCGCACCCTGTGTCTAAAATTTTCCACGTCTTTTTACAATCTTTGAATGCTACGGCAACTGTCGAATGTAATCAAGATTAGGGTACGAATTTCTTAGAGAATTAACTTGAATATTATGATCCTTCAAATTTTATCTAGCATAGTGCAGCACGATCTTGTCAGCCATAACATATCGCGCAAGCATAGGCCTATCGATAGAGATAATTAATTCATTATATTTTCTTCTGCCTTTCCCCCGTCACAAGTCCGTCACCAGTACTTTAATTCTCTCTCTCTCTCTCTCTCTCTCTCTCTCTCTCTCTCTCTCTCCACTTCTAAAACATACTTTAAAAATATTATATAGTTACCACATTCAATCTCCCAAAGGAAATATAATGAAAATTAAGTAGTTATAAAAAGGCCTAAGCTTTCACATGAGCAGATTTTGCTCCTCTCTCTCTCTCTCTCTCTCTCTCTCTCTCTCTCTCTCTCTCTCCACTTTTAAAACACATTTGAAAAAATATTATCACTCACTCTCTCAAAGTAAATATAGTGAATTAAGTATCTCTATAGATAGGCCTATGCTTGCGCGCTCTCTCTGTCGTTATAATATTTCATTCTTCGCTGTATTGTTCCTCACGATTTCCACAAGTACTGCCCAAATTTTTAAACCCTTTCTCTCATTGTTTAAGATCCGTCTGTAATTACGTATGAATTTTACGTCAGTTTAGTGTCAAACAATTACTATAAATAAGGTTTCACAGTAGGTTTAAAAAGGGATGATCGATATTCTACCCTGAGCTGACGTTACCAAACCAACATTTAACGAATGATATGGAGCCTGTTTCTACATTCAAGTATAAATGATTATAGGACCTCAACAGAATCTTTATGGTGTAAAGTTAAATGCAATCTAGAAAGCAACAAACGCTATGATTTTGAAAGCTTCCCGCCCCTTTCAAGAGTTGCCAAGTGTGGCATTATTGAACAATATATGTCCGAAGATTTAAAAAAACTGTATCTTAAGTTTCCTTGCCGAGTGTACAGTAAGTAATATCTCCCATTCAATTCCTGATGCAAACAAACTATGTTCACGGGTTAAGATTGACAAAACTGGAATTAGGCCTAGACTTATGTTTGTCAAGAATAACTGCAAAGAGAAAATGCTAGCCAACAAAAAGGAGAGAGAGAGAGAGAGAGAGGGCAAAATGTCATTGGAATTGTTTTTAAGTGTATGTGTAGTTCTTCATTTGGTAACCGATGAGATTAGCTTCTTGCATCTTTAGTACTATAGCTACACAGGAATGAGTACGAATGTATCGCTAGTGTAATGTGAATGTCGACGCTCTATTTACTGAATATCTGCCCAGGAGGAGCGGGTGGGGAGATATTAGAATCTATCTTTAAGTGAGATATTGGTTTATTTAACTGCATTGTCTATAATCAAGCACCAAATTATGGGTTCGTATCTACAGTAACCATGGCTTCACGTAGTACTATAGTTGTGCAACAATGAATAAATCACTCGTTTGATGCTGCGCCCAACGCTCTTTTTGCCGAATTACTCTCCTAACAAATATTAGAACCTTTCATTCAGAGAGAAATTTATTTATTTGACTGATTTTCTCATTCGGTTTTTATCCATCTGTCCACCCGCCTGTGGTGTTTCGTATGGTAACACTGCGTCCCGGGCTTTAGATAGTTACATTCAGCTTACATTCAACAATTATAATAATATCCTATTTCGAATATTAACGGTGTAATTCGCATACAGTAAATTATTAAAACACTTTTCAGTTGCAAATGTACACCCAGATATCCTTTTATTTACCTAAAACTTACACAAAACGTAACTATCTAAAGCCGGGGCGCAGTGTTACCATACGCAAACACCACAGACGGGTGGACAGATAGTGTGAACTAAACCAAGATGGCGAAATCTCTTCTTCTTTGGAGTCTATCTTGAGAAAAATCACTCAACCAGTTCGATTTTCACGATTTTCAAGATTATCATTGACTTTCACCACGTCTGGAAGTCAGTGTTGGTCACCCTTCCAACAGCTGTCAAGAGCTACTTAGTGATTTCAGTCAGCTTAAGTGGAAGATAAAGATAGTAACAGACGTGCCGGTAATTCAAAAACTTTTTTGGATTACTCGGAACAGTGCGATATGGTTCAATATGAGAGAGAGAGAGAGAGAGAGAGAGAGAGAGAGAGGAGGAGAGAGAGAGAGAGAGAAAGGTTACAAGGATTAGGATGTCTCAAAGACTTATTAGTCCATCCGAGGAGACATCATGCGAGGAGAGAGAGAGGGAGGGAGGGAGAGAAATGCGATGATACTATTTGCAACGTCCAGAGAGAGAGAGAGAGAGAGAGAGAGAGAGAGAGAGAGAGAGAGAGATAACACTATTGACAAGAGAGAGAAGAGAGAGATATAACGCCATTGGCAAAGTACAGAGAGAGAGAGAGAGAGAGAGAGAGAGAGAGAGAGTTACAAGGATTAGGATATCTCAAAGACATTATTAGTCCATCCGAGGAGACATCATGCGAGGAGAGAGAGAGAGAGAGAGAGAAATGTGTTAATACCATTTGCAACGTTCAAAGAGAGAGAGAGAGAGAGAGAGAGAGAGAGAGAGAGAGAGAGAGAGAAATAACACCATGACAAAGGTGACAAGGGACAGAGAAGAGAAGAGAGAGAGAGAGAGAGAGAGAGAGAGAGAGAGAGAGAGAGAGAGAGAGAGAGAATGTTGTCTAATGTTGCTTCATTGATAATTCTTTGTTAAATAAAAATAAAAAATACAGGGTTAACTTGTACGAGGCGAGTATTACTTAATACAGAATTAACAGTTAATTGTCGATACGCTCCTAAATTTATTTTTCTCCTTTATTATATTATTTTTCTAATAGTCTTTAATATCATTTTCTACCACCTTTATTCACTGCATTATTTTTAGCTATCTATTTGTTTATTTTCTGCATTCGTACGCAACTAAGGTAACGGTGAATGTCCGTACACGGTAGGGAATGAGTCAATTTTACGAATGAACTGAATATACGTAATAAACGCAAATGGAATTAAATAATAAGATAAAACACGATAAGCAACTGCAAAGTATCTGTTACGACCTTCGTTATCTCTCGAACGGCTTAATTAAAAACACAGTCTTTGAGTCACTTTGGTATACGTTGGTTAGGCCTAGTCTGCAAAAGAAGAAGAAGAAGAAGAAGAAGAAGAAGAAGAAGAAGAAGAAAAAGAAAAAGACGTATTAGAAGTAGAGGAGGACAAGAAGGAGGAGAATAAAAAAAGGAAAAAGAAGAGGGAAAATGGGAAGAAGAAGAAGTGCGAAAACGGAGAAGAAGAAGAAGAAGAAGAAGAAGAAGAGCAGGAAAAGACACGTAGATCAATCTTGCATCATTGTGGTTTCGCGCAGACAAATCTCCCTCCACGGATATATCCCATCCAGAATTTTCAGAAACACTTCTCCACCAGAGCGGCGAACTAAAATTACATTCAAGGACGATAATAAAAAACAAAGAAAAGGGACAAACGGTATACACGAGAGAGAGAAGAGAGAGAGAGAGACGAGAGAGAGAGACCGAGAGAGAGAGGGAGAAGAGAGAGAGAGAGAGAGGCTATGTTACTCCATTGGCTCGCGCGCGATTTCGGAAAATGCCGCCCTTGAGAAGAGGAAAATAAACACGCCGTCTCGATACATCACTTTACCTGAATATACCTATCCTCCAGGGAGGCCGAGCTTAGGCGGCAGAGAGAGAGAGAGAGAGAGAGAGAGAGAGAAGGCAGCAGCATTCAAGAATATTTGAGAATATTTCACAGCGAAGGAGGTGGTGGTGGTGGTATAGGTATAGCATGTATAGTACTAGGTTGGAGGTAGGGCCTTGGGATGGTGGTAGTACGAGGGAGGATGAAGAAGGAGAAGGAGAAACGGGCTAAT
>NC_087208.1:40016872-40033574 GCF_015104395.2 Macrobrachium nipponense | reverse complement strand
AGTTCGTCGGATCGAGTTACCTGAGATGGAGAAGAGAGCGGAGGTGGCGTTTAGGAGTGATGGAAAGATTAGGCCGATGTTAAGAAAGTATCTCCCAATAACATGTATTCTTTAGGTTTTGAAGAAAAAAAATGCATGCATCATTGAAACTGTTTCCCTCCCTATCCGTGGTATTCACTGGCCACCGATAAAAAATAAAACAAAAAGAGTAAGCCTAACTGAATCTCTCATCCATCAAAGATAAGTTTGGTTATTCATTAGACAACTATCAAAGATTTCAAGTGTAGATTTAAAAACCTCTTCCTCTCCATCTAAAGTATTCATCAGACACCAGTCATAAGCGTAGAGCTAGTCATGATTCCTGGGTCACAATGGTCGTGACGAGGCACTAGAATTCAAAATTTCACAAATGATGTTGCTCAGCAACATTTACACCTACTGTATTGTCTTGCTCTCTTGTGGTGCTTCGAGATGTTCCACCTCTAGGCCCATATTCTAAATTTTGCCGTTCTTTAAACCATTTGATTTTTCTATGTATGATTCTCTCCTGTTTATTAAGCTTTCTTGATATCTCTCCAACAGGAACTTGCACCGAATGCAGTGCAATAATTGTCTCTCGCTCATCGAGGGATGTTTCTTAGACCGATAAATGACACATTGACATTAGATTTCCGTGCACATAGAGTGAGGTCGCCTGGTTCACACTGTTAGGGTATGGTTTTTTTTTTCTTTTTGCTTTTAAATTTGATAGCATTTTGTGAGATTCCGATGTTTTCTGTAAAATTTAACAAATGGAAAAGTTCAACTACCTTCAACTTAATATTGAAATGATAATTTAAGGACTATGTTTATGCGATACTACTAGTGATAGGTGTCTCCTATCTATTTGGTAATGTATATCTATGGTTGTGATATGACGTTTTTTATCACTTCGTTTTGTTCACGTCAATTTTACGATATGGTAAATAGTTTTACACAATAACACAACATAATGTTCTAAAGATATCAGTGACTGTTTTTAACGTCATTACATATGATTTCTTCCATCTTTGAAAAGAAAAATAGATAAATAAGGCATGAATCGTGCGTCAGGCAGGTGAACGAAAAATTATGAAACTCTGCCAAGAGTTTTATGGCCGACAGTACCTATGTATAGTTATTTGAGAGAGAGAGAGAGAGAGAGAGAGAGAGAGAGAGAGAGAGAGAGAGTGTGTGTGTGTGTGTTTCACATAACTGAATGAATCACAGTTTTATAAGGATAATGAACGCAATTTAAAGAGCATGTACACTCGACAAGAAAACTGAAGATACAGTTTTCATTAGCTTTCGTTCATCTAATTTCCCATTTGTTTTTACTGAAAAGACATAATATCGCTAAATTTACTCTAGAATATAAAAATATACTGCAAATTATACCATATAAGTTAAAACTGCAAAACAAAACCGTTCAGATACTTAAAAACACGATATATGTCCGAAGTAATTGGAATTTTTCAGAGAGATCTGGTAGATTGTCAGGTATTTCCTTTCTTAAAACTAGAATCTGGAGTGTTGGTTCTATTTTCATTCAATAGATGGCGTTGGTTGTCCATTCTATCATCCTTGGGTGTAGTTTGCATTTGCTTTAATAGATGGCGTTGGTTGTTCTGTTCGTTATTTTAGTGTCCTTGGTATTACTTATTGTTTACTTTTGATTTACTTTCCAAGTGATAGCCACTACCTTACGAACCCCGCAACCTTTCACATGGAAAGAAGTTATTTGTTCTTTTGTTGTACACCTTATGTTCTATGTAAATAATTATGTAAAGCTATTATGGTTTAATAGTGATATGTTACAGTGACCTTTTGTCTAAGCTATTGTTTGTGTATTTATTTTGCAGACACTCTACCTTACCTTGCCTTACCTTGCTTGACATTATCTTGCCTTATGGGTGTGTCTGTTTGAACATCTTTGTCTTAACTTGTATGACCTGTTGGGGATGTACCATTTTACTTACCTGGTGCAAGATCTGTCATCATGGATCTACAATCTTCAGCCATCTAGACAATTTCAAGAATGTTACCCACATTCTAAACCACTAACGTACCATCTTCAGCCATCTAGATAATTTCAAGAGAGTAACAACATTCCAACCTACGTGTCATCCATTACTATTATGAATTATTCTATTTATTGTTAATAAATTAATAATTTTTATAATTCTTTTTACTTGATACCAGTCTAGCAAAAGTGTTAGGTAGCAAGCGCCTAATACATTTACATCCATGCAAATAAAAGCTTGACATAGATAGAATGTGAATTTCTTATTTTAGTACTATGTATCACGACAGTATTTACTCGTTTGCTTCATGAACGGGGATATATGCATCATCGTAGTGGTGAATGCATTGTTTTAGTGTAGGAATGTTCCATTTGTAGGTACGATATGTTTTCCCTGTTATGTGTATCTCTTTGCACGGGGTTCGGGAAAAGACAAGTCAGTTCCCAAGCTCATCCCTTGATCTGTAATCAACTCATGTACATTAAAGGATCAACTGGTCCCGAGTATGTCTCAACCTGCTTACATGGCGCAGTGATTCTCGTTCCAAAGCAGGACCTACAAGATGCTGAGACGAGGCCATCACAACACACCCAGGGGCACAGCAAGACGTTGCCCCCAGGGGCAACTGCAAGCAGGAATGCAACACCGGCACGCCGGCACCACGAGGGACAGGACTTGTTTACAGGCTTTGGTTGGCCTCATGGCACAAGAAGACCACATGGTTCAGCCTCGGCAGGTTAGTGGGCGATGTGCCCTGAGAAGTGTAGCTATGAGATGCACAAAGCAGTTTCGAGAATGGTGTCGCTCTATGAGTGATTGGCTGGCCTTAGGAAACGTCTCAGGAGAGAATGCACTTATCAGTATCCGGTTAAACTGCGATGAGAAGTTAAGATGACTATAGATGCAACGCACTCAGAGGTTCAGTGGAACTCATTAACGACCTCTGATCATTCGACAGACTGGAGGAGATCACGACGAAGTCTGTGAATAAGGCAGTGGCATGGGACAAGTTTTCTCAGCGCAACAAGGCGATCAAGAAACCGCGAAATCTTTTGTGCATAGGTGCAACATTGGCCTTAGATTGTGGGTTTAAGTGTCCCCATTGTCGAGCTGATCTGAATGATTTTGTGTTAGTTCAGCGGATAACAAGTGGTTTAAGCAATGTGGGACTTAAGCAAGAGATCCTACAGGATCATGAGGTTTTTTCAATACTGTGCAGAAATTGTTACGTAAATGTGAAATTTATGAATCTGCAGAAAAGGATAGTATTTAGCGCTCGTGGAAGGGCAAACGTAGCTAGTTGGTAAAAGGGGATGAGATAGGCTTAGGCCTATTGAAAGTGGGTTAGAAGTGAAAGTAAAATTAATTGCTAGCTATAGGTCTAATAATAGTGACAAGGGACACGGCCGTGGCCGTAGTAGCTCGAAACCTACTGGTAACAGTAAGTCACACCAGGTGTAAAAAGTGTGGTGGTCGTTCTCATTGCAGGGAAATGTCTCCGCTGATAATGTTAACTGTTTTCAGTGTGGTATTGTGGGGCACTTTGCTAAATTCTGTTGTCAAGGGGGGCAACAGCCCGCCAAAACGGCCGCCTTAATGGTTGGGGACCGCGTCCTGTTACGTTCCATGCACTGTTGCCTATCCACCTGCGGACAATCGCCAGGTAGGCCTATGTGCGGCAGTGGGGAAAACTGCAGATGGTGAAAATAAAGGTTAAGCATGAGTTTTCATGTGAGTGTGTCGTTGTTGAGGCTGTTTTCCAGACACTGGGGCAGAAGTGTGTATAGTATTGGGGGGGGTAGATTTGTTACCAAAATTTTGGGTTTGATCCCCGTACTCTAATCTCTCTCGGTGTAATGTCATTGTAAATCACGCAGGGGAGAAGTCATTGAGATATGGGTCTGTTGATATGCTAATAGAATTGGGTGATAAATCAGTGAGCACTAGTGTTATCGTTTGTGCAAGGTGCTACCCGTTTTTATATGTCTTTAGGAGTGTGTAAATCACTAGGTCTAGTGCATACAAAGTTTCCCCATCATACTGTCGCTACCGTGAATGACGTCACTCGGAAACGTTTCAAGAAACCCTCTGCCGATGATGAAAGGAGCCCCTCACCACATTCACCTGAGGGAAGGTGCCATCCCCACCCCTATGCGTGTTCATACACCTATACCATGTTCCTAATAAGCATTGGGAGGCCGATGTTAAGGCTCAGCTCGACGAAGATGTCAAATTAGGAGTAATTAGGGAGGTCCCTGCTGGTACAGCTACGGACTGGTGTGCGAGGATGGTAGTGGTAGCAAAGAAAAATGGTAAACCCAAACCCGGAGGACCGTGGACTATCAAGACTGAATAAGAATTGCAAACGAGAAACGCATCACACATGTGCTCCTTTTGACATGGTCTCGGGTGTGCCACTTCGTACATATAAGACTGTAGTTGATGCCTATGCCGGATTCCACCAGGTGCCATTAGATGAGGAGAGCCGACAGTTGACAACGTTTATTACACCATGGGGGAGATACCAGTATTGTCGAACACCTATGGGTCATTGCGCGGCCCCCGATGCATACACGAAAAGGTTCGATGACGTTATTATTGATGTACACAGAAAGTACAAGTGCATAGATGACGTGTTGTTATATGACGACAGTGTTGAGGGAGCCTTTTGGCATACTTATGATTTTTGCAATTATGTTGGAGATAATGGTATTACGCTGAATCCGGATAAATTCCGATTTTGTCAAAGACAGGTAGAGTTTGTGGGGTACGAACTTGATTGGGATAATTATAGACCTTCTAATGAGCGTATGAGTGCCATTAAGAACTTCCCCATGCCTGCAAGCCCAACTATCACGGATATAAGATCTTGGTTTGGACTTGTGAACCAAATTGCACCTTTCGTGGCTGTAGCACCGGTAATGGAACCATTCAGGGATCTTCTCAAGAAATCCCCCCATCGGAAAGTTTATTGGGACCAACGCTTCCTTCAAAACAGTTTTGTTGCAGCCCGGGACAGCATTTGCAAGATGTTGGCGACGGACTGACATATTATGATAAGACAAGGCGCACTGCTGTTGTTACCGATTGGTGCAGAGAAGGAATGGGATTTTGTTTATATTGCAACAATATTGCAATTGCGAGGATCTCAATGCCCCTTTTTGTTGTAAGGGGGGATGGAAACTGGCATTATGTGGCAGCAGGCACCTGACGGAGGCGGAGGCCGGCTATGCCGTCATTGAGGGGGGGGAAGCGGCTGCAGTAGTATGGTGCCTTAGGAAATCGAGATTGTTTTTATTGGGATGCCCGAATTTCATTTTAATCACGGACCATAGACCTTTGGTAAAACTCTTTGGGGATAGGAGCCTAAAAGACATTGCAACCCGAGACTACTAAGGTTGAAGGAGAAAACTATGCAATATAGTTTTTTACCATAAGATATTTGCCGGGGAAGAAGAATTCGGCAGCCGATACGTTATCAAGATACCCAGTGATTCGCAGTGAAACTACCGTCAAAGACGAAGAAGAGGAGGAACTTATGAACGAAGTTTGTATTGCCTCCATGACGTCATCGCTGGCGGATGACGTTATTACTATGGACTGGGCTACCATGAGGGGGGAAGCAGAGAAGGATCCTGATTATTTACTATTGCAGCGACGTGTCAGCGAAGAGGGTTGGCCGTCGTCAAGGTCTCAAGTGGAGCCCTGCCTAAAACCTTTTTTTCAATGTACGTGATAGGCTGAGTGTCATTGAAGGATTAGTCACATATGCATATGACGAGGGGCATGTTCTTCTGGTAGTTTCCGGAGGCACTACGTTTTACGCATTGCAACCATTTACATTCAGGTCATCAATCAACTGACTCCATGATCAGAAGAGCACGACAGGCAGTTTATTGGCCTGGATTGAGGGTGACTTGGCAAATTATAGGGCACAGTGTCATGATTGCAACGTTGCGGCACCTTCGCACAAAGGGAAAGTATTATATACACTCCCCCTCCCGAATATCCGTTTCAGAGAACTGTTGCAGATTTTATTTCAAGTAGCAGAGGCAGTATATGGTCTACGCCGATCGACTGACTGGATGGATGGAAATTTATTTCTTCGCTAACGGAACTACATCCCGCGAGATTGTTCCCAGTTTTTTAGAAGATATTTTATGCAGTGGGGAGCACCTGAAGAAATAAAAATCAGTGGACGAGGGCACGAATCTAAACGAGCATGGAAATGAGACATTTCTTTGGTAAGTGGGGGGTATCTATGAGAGTGTCGTCTGCTCACTACCCCCAGTCCAACGGTGCGGGCAGAAGCTGCTGTGCGCACCGCCAAACGAACATTAATGGGCAATACTCTACCTGATGGAGGGCTAGACAATGACAAGGTAGCTCAGGCGATATTGCAGTATAGAAATACACACCATTACGTGGTATAGATAAGTCTCCTGCACAGCTGGCCATGGGTCGCCAACTTCGAGATTCGGTGCCAATGTTAAAAAGTTTATCATTTCGTCACCGAGCATTGGTCGGAACCTTGTCCGCAAGAGAGAGGAAAGAAGCGTTGTTGAGCAACGAATATCATCCAAGTATAAATTGAGAAGCCCAAGGATCTTTTCCCCCCTACAAATAGGGGGGTGGGGAGAGGGGTAGCTAGCCAGGATGTGACTACACGAGCCTGGAATAGAAGCGGGGTGGTTATTGAAAAGAATAGATACCGCCAATATCGCATATGGTTAGACGGGAGCGGAAGAATTTCGACAAGAAATCGCAAGCATTTGAGATCCCTACCACCCACACACCTGAGGAGAACCTACTCCCACCGCCTCGGGGGAGGCTGGCCCAGTACCCACCCAGGAGAGAAGTAGCACTAGGGTACGTCGTCCCCCGCAATGGCACGATGATTATATTATAGAGTAATTCATTTTAGTTGTGTTTAATAAAAATATCCCCTAAACTGTCAAGTTTTGTGCCTATACTTTAATCCTGATTATTTGGGTTTAATAAGTGTTCCTCTTGTCATGTTTACCATTTATGTATGTTCCAGCGCTGTGTCCGAAGGACTATCTTTATTATAGCTGAATTCCCTTTACTTCATAATGTTACTACCTTTACCAGTTTTATTATTTTTGCAACTAAAAGGAGAAATCTATACTTATGTTTTAAATATACTATGTTTGCTTTGAATGGGGAGCTTTGATCTTAAAGGGGAGGTGTAGGAATGTTTCCATTTGAGGTACGATATGTTTTCCCTGTTATGTGTATCTCTTTGCACGGGGTTCGGGAAAAAGACAAGTCAGTTCCCGCTCATCCCTTGATCTGTAATGCAACCCTCATGTTTACATTAAAGGAATCAACTGGTCCCCGAGTATGTCTCAACCTGCTTACATTTAGTTTCTACAAACTTATTTTGTATTCCAAAGCGATTAAAGTTAGCTGACGTCAATGGCACTCAATGTTGCGACGGCTAAGGTAGGTTGAATAAATCTAGTTGCATCCGCAAGAGCGTTTTCTATGATGTGAGGAGGAGCCCTAGAACTTCGAGCGGGAAAGCGCAAGTCACTGGATACTGGATAACGTAACGGATTTCACACTTTGATTGCTTTGACGTTGACATGGATCGAATGTTTAGTTGCTGTTTACAAAGCTACTGTCTTTAAATATAAATCTTAATCAAGGTTAAAGTAGCATGTCAGCTCAAAGATTTTCTGGCTATATGATCCCATTACAAAGCAGTTCGTAGTAGCCTACATCCCTACACGACTGCATTTCTTTGCCGCGAGGCTGAAAGATCTCCCACGATATAATACTTTAATTGCCTCTGCAATACATATTGAGTTATTTTGTGGTAATAAAATATTATTACTTAACACAGCTTTTTTCGTGGAATGATTTGTGGATGAAACCCGATTTTCAAAAGTAAAGACTATATCAGAGAGCAAGAATGACCGCACCCTGTCTAAAATTTTCCACGTCTTTTTTACAATCTTTGAATGCTAACGGCAACTGTCGAATGTAATCAAGATTAGGGTACGAATTTCTTAGAGAATTAACTTGAATATTATGATCCTTCAAATTTTATCTAGCATAGTGCAGCACGATCTTGTCAGCCATATCATATCGCGCAAGCATAGGCCTATCGATAGAGATAATTAATTCATTATATTTTCTTCTGCCTTTCCCCCGTCACAAGTCCGTCACCAGTACTTCTCTCTCTCTCTCTCTCTCTCTCTCTCTCTCGGTCTCTCTATCTCCTCTCTCTCTCTCTCCACTTCTCCAAAACTTCTATACTTTAAAAAATATATATAGTACCATTCAATCTCCCAAAGAAAATATAATAAGGAAATTAAATAGTTATAAAAAGGCCTAAGCTTTCACACGAGCAGATTTTGCTCCTCTCTCTCTCTATCTCTCTCCTCTCTCTCTCTCTCATCTCTCTCTCTCTCCACTTTTAAAACACATTTGACAAAAAATATTATTACTCACTCTCTCAAAGTAAATATAATGAATTAAGTATCTCGATAGACAGGCCTATGCTTGCGCTCTCTCTCTCTCTCTCTCTCTCTCTCTCTCTCTCTCTCTCTCTCTCTCTCTCTATCGTCATAATATTTCATTCTTCACTGTATTGTTCCTCACGATTTCCACAAGTACTGCCAAAATTTTAAAACCCTTTCTCTCATTGTTTAAGATCCGTCTTTAATTACGTTTGAATTTTACGTCACTTTAGTGTCAAACATTACTTATAAATAAGGTTTCACAGTAGGTTTAAAAAAGGACGATCGATATTCTACCCTGAACTGACGTTACCAAACCAACATTAACGAATAATATAGGGCCTGTTTCTACATTCAAGTATAAATGATTATAGGACCTTAACAGAATCTTTATGGTGTAAAGTTAATGCAAATCTAGAAAGCAACAAACGCTTTGATTTTGAAGCTCCGCCCCCTTTCAAGAGTTGCCAGGCGTGGCATTATTGAACAATATATGTCCGAAGATTAAAAAAAAAACTGTATCTTAAGTTTCCTTGCCAAGTGTACAGTAAGTAATATCTCCCATTCAATTCCTGATGCAAACAAACTATGTTCACGGGTTAAGATTGACAAAACTGGAATTAGGCCTAGACTTATGTTTGTCAAGAATAACTGCAAAGAGAAAATGCTAGCCAACATAAAGGAGAGAGAGAGAGAGCGAGAGGGCAAAATGTCATTGGAATTGTTTTTAAGTGTATGTGTAGTTCTTCATTTGGTAACCGATGAGATTAGCTTCTTGCACCTTTAGTACTATAGCTACACAGGAATGAGTACGAATGTATCGCTAGTGTAATGTGAATGTCGACGCTCTTTTTACTGAATATCTGCTCAGGGGGAGGCGGGGGGGGGGGGGGGGGGGGGAGATATTAGTATCTATCTTTAAGTGAGATATTGCTTTATTTAACTGCATTGTCTATAATCAAGCATCAAATTATGGTTTCGTATCTACAGTAACCATGGCTTTTTTTCATTTTTCACGTAGTTACTCATAGTTTGTTGCAACAATGAATAAATCACTCGTTTGATGCTGCGCCCAACGCTCTATTGCCGGAATTACTCTCCTAACAGATATTAGACCTTTCATTCAGAGAGAAATTTATTTATTTGACTGATTTTCTACATTCGGTTTTTATCCATCTTGTCCACCCGCCTGTGGAGTTTCGTATGGTAACACTGCATCCCGGGCTGTTTAGATAGTTACATTCAGCTTACATTCAACAATTATATATCCTATTTCGAATATTAACGGTGTAATTCGCATACAGTAAATTATTAAAACACTTTTCAGTTGCAAATGTACAGTGATGCTCAAATCTCATGCGACATGACTCCATAGGATTTCGTTCAAAATTCACTAACTGGCAACCTAGCATGCTCCATATTTATCTATTATTTCAATGCGGAAACGCGATTTTTGCATACAATATGGACATAATATGTTTCATAAGAGTGAAATATGTCATATATGTCAAAACTGTAAGAAAATGTCACGTGTAGCAAATTTCAGAAAAAACTCTTTCGAAACATTTTTCAAACTTTCGTTCACACATCGCTGAAGCATTTGACCAAAATGAAGTCGTCATCAAGCATCAGTTCAAATGTTAATTTAAAAAAAAAAAAAAGAAAAATTGTCATAACATTAATAATGCTTCCAAAGCCAACATAAAATTTGAAATAGTCCTACTTGATTGCTTTTACACCTTAATGCTGAAAAAAATGTAAATGTGTATATACAAAAGTAGAATGCGCCCACCGATATCAACGTGTGAGAGCGTGTGTGACGTATCATTAGTGTCGGTGTCAACAACAACCACCCGGTGTAACATAAG
The DNA here is from genome assembly GCF_015104395.2 of Macrobrachium nipponense. NCBI lineage: Eukaryota > Metazoa > Arthropoda > Malacostraca > Decapoda > Palaemonidae > Macrobrachium > Macrobrachium nipponense. The sequence goes on along the minus strand of NC_087208.1, from coordinate 40,023,176 downwards.
TAGGTCTACACTGAGTAGCGACAATGAAATTATCTTGAAAACACTTACTTTATATTTACAGGAATATTTGGATTTTCATACATAATTAATTGTTATAATTTTTAAATATTTTATAAAAAATTATGGCATACTAGCGAATATTCGCCTATGCAATTATTCTTTTGTCAAAGCCAAGATATTGTTCCTAGGCTTATGTGTTAGATTTCTTTACTTTACAATTAACAGTCACATCTCTCTATTGACAATTTCTGGCCAGAAAACAAATGAGGTTATCTACACATTCTTGTTCTTCAAGTAACTTTATGAAAGAAATAAATTATACACCAAAAGCGAGAAGAAGGACTTTTAAGAAAAAAATAATTTTTAAACCAGTTGAAAAACAAGTGTTCCATACGCCTTGATATTTAATACTTATGATATTTGCGATTAATAGTCAACTTCTCCATATAATCAAAATCATCATCTTTTGTTCCTCAAGGAACAGGTAATCTCTACAAATAAAAACATTAGTAACATTATATCTCATAAGGCTTAGATTATTCTTTTAGGCTATAAATCATTTTGCAACATATAGGCAGCTTAAACGCAGCCTAAAACTTCAAAACCATTCAAGAAAGAAAACTGGTTGTAATTCATATTTCTATTGTATTTGTCAAAAACAGATAATCTCTACAAATAGATTCATTAATTACAGATTATATCTCAGAAGGCTTACATTATTTTTCTTAGGCCTATAAAACATTTTGCAACAGCAAGCAGCTTAAACACAGCCGAAAACTTCAACTTTCAAAGAAAAACTTGTTTTAATTCATATTCCTACGTTGAAAATGTGTTATGACTGTTGAGCTTATTAGGTCTACTGTCATAATGCAGGGCAGACGTAGTTATGTTGACCAGTCCGAGGAGCATGTAAAAGTGTGCTTTCATTGATGGCACAAACTAACCTTATCACACCGCACTTTGAACTTAGCAGCATAAAAAGAAAATCAGTTCAAATCACGCAGATTATGAATTATACCAATGCATAAAAGGGATCATATTTATATAACCATAAGGAAAATTGGACTAGCTGTGAATTCACAAACTTTCCGACATGTATGACATTAGAAAAATAAGTATAACACTACTTGGCAACATCTCGTTGAGTCTGAGAATCTGGACGATACAAAATGAATCATGTCGCATGAGATTTGAGCACCACTGTACATCCAGATATCCTTTTGTTTACCTAAAACTTACACAAAACGTAACTATCTAAAGCCCGGGGCGCAGTGTTACCATACGCAAACACCACAGACGGGTGGACAGATAGTGTGAACTAAACCAAGATGGCGAAATCTCTTCTTCTTTGGAGTCTATCTTGAGAAAAATCACTCAACCAGTTCGATTTTCACGAATTTCAAGATTATCATTGACTTTCACCACGTCTGGAAGTCAGTGTTGGTCACCCTTCCAACAGCTGTCAAGAGCTACTTAGTGATTTCAGTCAGCTTAAGTGGAAGATAAAGATAGTAACAGACGTGCCGGTAATTCAAAAACTTTATTGGATTACTCAGAACAGTGCGATATGGTTCGATATGAGAGAGAGAGAGAGAGAGAGAGAGAGAGAGAAAGGTTACAAGGATTAGGATGTCTCAAAGACTTATTAGACCATCCGAGGAGACATCATGTGAGGAGAGAGAGAGGGAGGGAGAGAAATGCGATGATACTATTTGCAACGTCCAGAGAGAGAGAGAGAGAGAGAGAGAGAGCGAGAGACTTAACACTATTGACAAGAGAGAGAAGAGAGAGATATAATGCCATTGGCAAAGTACGAGAGAGAGAGAGAGAGTTACAAGGATTAGGATATCTCAAAGACATTATTAGTCCATCCGAGGAAACATCATGTCGAGGAGACCTTACTTACCTTACAGACCTTACAGTTCGTTCGGGTTGCCCCAGGTCCCTCAGTGTGAGGCGCCTCTAATGTCTACAGAGAGTTGCTAGTACATCTTCCGGTATATTTTGCATCTTCCAATCTTGGATGGTCTGGGATGCAGTTTAGATATTTGTCGAGCTTATTCTTAAACACATCTACGCTCACTCCTGATATATTCCTCAGATGAGCTGGCAACGCATTGAATAGACGCTGCATTATCGATGCTGGTGCGTAGTGGATTAATGTCCTGTGTGCTTTCCTTATTTTTCCTGGTATAGTTTTGGGCACTATTAATCTACCTCTGCTTGCTCTTTCTGATATTTTTAGTTCCATGATATTTTCTGTTATTCCTTCTATCTGTTTCCATGCGCTGAATTATCATGTAGCGTTCTCTTCTCATTCTAGACTATATAATTTTAAGGATTGTAGTCTTTCCCAGTAGTCTAGGTCCTTAACTTCTTCTATTCTAGCTGTAAAGGACCTTTGTATACACTCTCTATTTGTGCAATATCCTTTTGATAGTGTGGGTACCATATCATATTGCAATATTCAAGTGGAACTACGAACATGTTTTTATTAAAGCCATAAATCATGTGTTCAGCTTTTCTTGTTTTGAAGTGCCATTAAACAACCATTCCCATTTTTGCGCTTTAATTTTGCCAACAGAATTGCTATTTGATCAATTGCATAAACATGTTCCTATTCATCATCACACCAAGGTCTTTAACTGCTTCCTTATTGTGATTGTCTCATTATTAGGTCCGGCCCCTATATGCATATAGCTTTCCTTCTCTGTCTCCATAATTTATTGATTCAATTTTTTATCAGAGTTAAATACCATCCTATTTACCTCTGCCCAATCATATACTTTGTTAAGGTCTCTTTGTAGAGCGTTCCTATCTTCATCACAAGTAATTTCTCTACTTATTCTTGTGTCATCAGCGAAACTACTCACTACCGAATCCTTAACATTACTGTCTATGTGTTTCATCCGATTTCTCATCGTTTGCAATAACTATCTGTTTTCTGTTGTGTAAAAATAAAAATTCTTTTAACCATTCTTCCTACTTATCTACGATATTGTGTTTTCTAATTTTCTTTGCTAATATATTATGGTCTACTTTGTCAAAGGCTTTTGACAAAGTCTAGATAAACCACATCTGTTTTCATTTTCCGCTTTTCATATTTTTGAATATGTTCTCACGGTGGACTAACAGTTGGGTTTGTGTACTTTTTCCGGGTACGAAACCGTGTTGTCCTATATTAAACAAATTTTTTATTTTTTATTAAATGTTTCATAATATTTTTCTTCATTACCCTTTCATACACTTTCTAATATGTGATGTTAGACTCACAGGCCTATAATTACTTGCCTCTAGTCTTGATCCACTTTTGAAAGTAGGGGTGATATATGCTAATTTGTGCTCATCATAAATCTTGCCTGTATCTACACTTTGTCTTAATAATATTGCAAGTGGCTTTGCGATAGAATGAACTACTTCTTTAACAAAAATAGCAGGGACTACCATCCGGCCCTGCAGCAGCTCCATTTTAATTTCATTAATTGCCTGCACAATATCAGCTTCATTAATTTCTATGTCAGCTAAATATTCACTATTTTCTTCCCTTACTTCTATATCATTATCTTCATTATCTATTCTAGGGGTGAATTCTCTCTTATTATCGTTCTGCCAGTATGTTGCAAATTTCCTTTTTTTCATTCGTTAATCTCCCTTCAATTCTCAGGCCTATTTCTATTCTTCTTTTATTCATCTTCTTCGCATATGAGTATAATAGTTTGGGTTTTGCTTGATATTTAATAGGGTTTTTTCTTCCAAGTCCCGTTTTTCATTTTCTTTTGATTGTATAATCTTTTGTTCTACATTTTCTATCTTACTTTTTAGTTCTATAACTTTCCATGCATTTTTTTTTTCTTTTGCAAGACCTTTTTTCCACTTTCTGATTTTCTGGAACAAGATCCTTCTGTCTCTTGGTATGCATGAATGATGTTTACTTTTCTTCTTCGGTATATATTTTTCCACTATTTTCTCCAATATATATAATATCTCCGTATTTACCCTTATGTCATCACTTACGAAAATGTTATCCCAATCTTGTTTAATTCTTCATTGATTTCTGACCATTTTATATTTTTACTGTAGAAGTTGTATTTTCCATATCCTTCCCACTTTTTCAGTTCTTGCTTATCTCTATTTTGCACTTGCTTTGGAATGAACTGTTAATTCTATGACATTATGGTCTGAATACTCGCATTATAAACTATTATTTCTTTAACATAATCATCTCGTTCACAAATACTAGGTCTAAAGTATTTTCCTTTCTTGTTGGCAGGTGATTTATTTGTTGAATGTTGTATTCTAGTAGCATATCTAATAGCTTTTCAAATTGCCTCTTATCTTCTGCACTACTATTACTCTCTTTTTTATATGTATAAGTACACAATCTCCTATTCGTTCTTTCCATTCTACGAAAGGAAAGTTGAAGTCACCAGATAGGAGAATAGTCCAGTCCTTGTGATTTCTACATATATCATCCAATTTTTCAATTATTAAGTCAAACTCTTTAGTATTAGGAGGTCTATATATTACTATGTTCATCAATTTTTCAGATTCAAATTCTACCGCTATTAGTTCACATTCTGAGTTACTATATTTCTCATATATTTTTCCTTGTTTTTTGTCTTTCCATATTGCGGTTCCCCCTTGATTCCTATTTTTTCTATCTGATCTATAAGTTTGGAACCCTTTTATTTGATCATCATTCCCAGTCTCTTGGGAATACCAGTTCACTTATATTCATTATATCTATTTTCTTTTCATTTTGGGTTAGTTCTTCTAAGTACTCTATTTTTCTTTTTGAGTTACTCGTAACTAAACCCTGCGCATTCATCACTATGATGGTTTGCGGTGTTTTTCTCCTTCATTTAATACTGGTAGTAATAAGGATTTTCCCATGTCTCTTTCCTGTTCTGTATGTTGTTTTTTTCTTTTTTTATTTCCAGAAATTCTGACATTAAAAAATCCAACTTTTCCATAATATTTGATCTTCCTTCATCATAATTATTCATTTTGTGTCGAGAGAGAGAGAGAGAGAGAGAGAGATAAGTTAATACCATTTGCAACGTCCAAAGAGAGAAAGAGAGAGAGAGAGAGAGATAACATCATTGACAAGGTACAGAGAGAGAGAGAGAGAGAGAGAGACTGACAGACAGACAGACAGAGACAGAGATATCGCCATTGGCAAGGTACAGAGAGATAGAGAGAGAGAGAGAGAGAATGTTGTCTAATGTTGCCTCATTGATAATACTTTGTTAAATAAAATAAAATAAAAAATACAGGGTTAACTAGTACGAGGCGAGTATTACTTAATATAAAATTGACAGTTAATTGTCGGTACGCGTCTAAATTTATTTTTCTCCTTTATTATATTATTTTTCTAATAGTCTTTATCATTTTCTACCACCTTTATTCACTGCATTATTTTTAGCTATCTATTTGTTTATTTTGTGCATTCGTACGCAACTACGGTAACGGTGACTGTCCGTACACGGTAGGGAATGAGTCAATTTTACGAATGAACTGAATATACGTAATAAACGCAAATGGAATTAATTAATAAGATAAAACACGATAAACAACTGCAAAGTATCTGTTACGACCTTCGTTGTCTCTCGAACGGCTTAATTAAAAACAGTCTTTGAGTCACTTTGGTATACGTTGGTTAGGCCTAGTCTGCAAAAGAAGAAGAAGAAGAAGAAGAAGACGTATCAGAAGTAGAGGTGGACAAGAAAGAGGAGAATAAGAAGAAGAGGAAAAAGAAGTGGGAAAATTGGAAGAAGAAGTGGGAAACGGAAAAGAAGAAGAATGAGAAGAGCAGGAAAAGACACGTAGATCAATCTTGCATCATTGTGGTTTCGCGCAGACAAATCTCCCTCCACGGATATATCCCATCCAGAATTTTCAGAAACACTTCTCCACCAGAGCGCGCTAAAATTACATTCAAGGACGATAATAAAAACGGAAAGGGACAAACGGTATACACGAGAGAGAGAGAGAGAGAGGCTATGTTACTCCATTGGCTCGCGCGCGATTTCGGAAAATGCCGCCCTTGAGAAGAGGAAAATAAACACGCCGTCTCGATACATCACTTTACCTGAATATACCTATCTCCAGGGAGGCCGAGCTTAGGCGGCAGAGAGAGAGAGAGAGAAGGCAGCAGCATTCAAGAATATTTGAGAATATTTCACAGCGAAGGAGGTGGTGGTGGTGGTGGCGGTATAGGTATAGCAGGTATAGTACTAGGTTGGAGGTAGGGCCTTGGGAGGTGGTAGTACGAGGGAGGATGAAGAAGGAGAAACGGGCTAAT
>NC_087208.1:39988769-40016372 GCF_015104395.2 Macrobrachium nipponense | reverse complement strand
GGAGAAACGGGCTAATGTAAAATTGATGTTACAAATCAGAAACCAAAATAAAAAGGCTCATCAATTTAAGAGAAGAGGGGCTCAAGGCTTCCCGCTGACAGCGAGCAACAGTGAGCTTTAGGCCGACGTGACGTAGAGGCGGTTTTGGCGCCAACTGGTGGCGCGAAGGAGTATCCTCTGGGCCAGCCACTCGGCGACAGACCGGGTAAAGGATGATAATAGAACAGAAGAGACGGGAAGGATACATCCAGTGGCCCTGGGAGTCCTGGGGAACCGTGTGGAAAGGGAGACGAAGCAGGGACAGATGCTGAAACAGATCACCGAGAAATACGAGGAGAGACAAAGAGAAAATTATTTGAATAATTACGTCGATGAAGTGCTGTTTCCACCGTAACAAAGGAGAGAGAGAGAGAGAGAGATTAAAAACGGACGGAAGGAGGGAGAGTGTAAATGAAGGGGAAGACTGAACGCGGAAGAGAGGATAAGATACGATACCAAATGTCAATAAAAACAGTCGATTTTTTTTTAAACCAAGATACAAAGGAAGAAATCGATGATCTTGAAAATAATAAATATAAAGAAAGAGATAAAACACAAAGACGATATAGCAAAAAATATTGAATTGTCAGGACAAAAGCTCATTCATTTAAAATTTTTTTTTGTTGAGTTCTAACCAAAGTTCAACAGTGCAGCCACCAAGGCTGAAGAAAATATATAACGGCATGACAAGACATAAGAGATAGTAAGATAATCATGGACAAAATAGGAAAACAAAGCAATAATAATAATATAGAATAAAATATTCACTGATAATCTGAACTGCTGGTCAGTGAGACACCAGATTAACGTTATAATCACCTAAAACCCCCCAAAAGGCGGGCGACCCCACCGTTTTTTTTTTTTTTTTTCTTCTTTTTTCCCCCCCGCGGGTTTATTTTTTTTCGGGAAAAAAAACCCTCGCATCCAGAGCGTCAGAACGAAGTCACGTTGCCGACCTGAGCTTTTGAGGAGGGTGTCGTTGCTCTTAAAGATTTTAGAGATTCCACTTCATTCATCCTTCTCTCTCTCTCTCTCTCTCTCTCTCTCTCTCTCTCCGTCTAAAAATCACCCACACTCTCTCTCCCTCACTGTCTCTAGAATTCGATCTCTCTTTCTCTCTAAAATTCACCCACACTCACTTCCCCCGCCTCTCTCTCTCTCTCTCTCTCTCTCTCTCTCTCTCTCTCTCTCTCCGTCTAGAATTCACCCAGTCTCTCTCTCTCTCTAGACTTCTATCTGTCTCTCTCTCCAAAATTCACCCACAGTTTCCTCGGATGGACTAATTAGTCTTTGAACTAATTAGTCTTTGATACATCCTAATCTTTGTAACTCCGTGTAACTCTAAGATTCTCTCTCTCTCTCTCTCTCTCTCTCTCTCTCTCTCTCTCTCTCTCTCTCTCTAAAATACACACACTTTCCCTCCCTATTTTTTTCCACACCCAACCACCTATACCTACCTACGTCTCTCCTCAACCTAATGACATCTCAAAACCCTTCGTGTAAAATCTCTCCACAATCCTATTTATCTTAGACTTATTCCGGTTTCCATTTCCATCTCTCCGGACACAAGAAGCATTCCTTCAAGAAATCTCCTGAAAATAATCTAGAGGAATTTTTGCTGCATTCTCTTGAGCAAGCTTTTCTAAGCGTTAAGATGATTTGTGAATTCAAACAGCATCAACTTTATAACTGAATATCTGTCAAACTTCTTCTTCGTCTTGTTTATCGTAGACCACTTTTTTCCGTGAGCAAAAATGAGTAGTTGCAGTTCTCATGCGAGGATATTAACAGGAGCAAACCGGTAACTGATCCTTTTTTTCTGATTCTACTTAGAGAGAGAGAGAGAGAGAGAGATGGCGTTAGTGTGACCTTGTGTCCTACATGTTATATTATGCTTTTTTTAATTCAATTTTGTCGTTTTTTTTATTATTATTATTATCACAGTCATATTTGCCAGGTGTCTGCATTACCTGTATAGTATATTTTCTTAAGAAAATTGTATATGTCTCGGGAATATTTGGACCAATTTAATTCAAATTCAAATTCACATTCTCTACATCTAAATGTTCCCAGACCAAAAACACACACACACACACACACACATATATATATATATATATATATATATATATATATATGTGTGTGTGTGTGTGTGTGTGTGTGTGTGTGTGTGTGTATGTGTATGACCCAGCGTAACTGTGGCCCAGCCACAGTGATCGAACCCGGGTATCCTCCCTAAGCTCAGTTCATCGCTACAAAGGTTGAAAAAAAAAACTCACATAATTTGAGAGTTATTTTTATTTTATTTATTATCCACCAAGATATCACCTCTAATCCATAATATTTTTTTCCAAGGACGGAAATTATTTTATTTTTTATTTATAAATTATTTAAAGAATTAATTTTTTATAAAATTATAATTATTTAATATATATATATATATATATATATAAATATATATATATAGTTATCTATATTATATATATATATTATATATAAATATATATATATATATATATAAGTTGTATCTATATTTATTAATATTTAACGACCTCTATGGTAATCATGCCTTTAAGGAAATCACAGTATATAGATTCTAAGAACAAATTTAGGATTTCATTTTTAAAAAAACAAAACAGCTACGATTTGGCGCCACGTAAATCCATTTATGACAAAAATAAATCTCTAACTAAAATCACGTGATTTAATAGAAAACGGGGCTCAAGCTCGCCCACCTAAAAGGAGATACGACTAGACTGACGGGACCGCTATATCCTCTGGTTGCAAAAAACGGGCGTCCTACAGGGGAGGCGTTCTCAAGGTAAAACGGAGTCCCTCCGAATCCTTCCAGGCCCCTGTGTCCTTCGGTCACGATTCTGGAATAAAAGCGAGGTAAGGATGACTAAGGGTGTTTGGGAATGTAATATTTGTTATTTATTTTTTTCATACATTAAATTTTTTTCTTTTGTTTACATTCAGGACTTTGGATACTGATTTGATTTTGGTGTTCGGAATTTTTCATTCCATAACTGATAAGTCATTTGTGACTGAGTTTTGCGTGATTAGTACTATCAGTGATATCTTGCATTAATGTCTTTAAAACTGATGATTATATATATATATATATATATATATATATATACTATATATATAATATATATATATATACAGTAAATATGTGCATGTTTGCAATATCCGCAATACCATCTTAACTTCTCGAATTCTTCGCGCTTTTTGGATACGCTTCTCACTACAAAGCCTGAGATCCAAATGCAAGAAAACGAAGAAATTCTGACGTACGTAGCAGGATTCGAACCCTCGTCCAGAGAATCAGAACGAGGTCACATTACCTGAGAGCCAAATGGATGTTAGGCTTAGTAGTGACGAGCGTATCCAAAAAGTATGAAGAATTAGAGAAGTTAAGTGGACATTGTGGTTATTACAATTGCACACATTCACACAGTCATATTTGAAACTACACAAAAAATCTATCTAGTCTTACCTGTAAGTTTTGACTGGCAAAGAGAATATGGAAGCCCTAATGATAGGGTAGCTTTCACCAGGCAGATTCATATGAGTATCAAGGGATTCTGGTACCTCAACTTCCTGCTCGACCACATCTTCAACCAGCTGTGGGACAGGGACGGCAACAGGATCAATGACAGGAACAAGTTCTTGGTCACCTGCTAGCTCATCTGTAACTGGAAGCAGTCCCTGGTCACCTGTCAGTTCATGAACTGGAAATATTTGTTGGTCACCTGTTAGCTCAGAAACTGGAAGCATTTGTTGGTCACCTGTCAGTTCATGAACTGGAAGCATTTCTTGGTCATCTGTCAGTTCATGAACCGGAAGCATTTCTTGGCCACCTGTCAGTTCATCAACTGGATACATTTCTTCACCACCTGTCAGTTCATGAACTGGAAATACTTCTTGGTCACCTGTTATCTCAGAAACTGGAAGCACTTCTTCATCACCTGCTAGCTCAGGAACTGGAAGAATTTCGGAGACCATCTGCGGCAGAGGGCCAGGCATTTCTTCAGGTACTGGAATGGCCTCTGGGTCATGGAAAGGATAGGAGATGGGACTGGAACTAAGATCAAGGAATGAGTTGGGCATTTGGTGTGGTTCTTCAATTCCAGGCTGTTCTGGGTAAGGGCCTTGATCTGGTCCTTGGAAGACCTCAAGACCAGGATTCTCGAGTTCAGGATTGGTTTCATAGTAAGATTCAGGACCTGGAATGGGCTCATGGAAAATTTCAGGGCCAGGATTAGATTCAGGGAATGTATCATAATCAGGGATAGGTCTGTTGACTCCTGCAAAATAAGGATTTGGTCTGAAGAAAGGGTCAGCAACGAGACTGGGTTCATGACTTAGACTATCGTAAGACTCAGGATCAGGACCAGGTCTGTTGAAAATCTCATCTTCAGGATTAGCATCATGATAGATATCAAGACTGGGGCTGGATTCATGATGAGTATCAGCTTCTGGGTGAATTTCATCGAAAATCTCCATACCAGGATAAGGCTCAGGACTCTCGATATCAGGATTAATTCCATGGAAATCCTCCACACCAGGATGAGGCTCAGGGAAAGTCTCGGCATCAGGATTAAGTTCATTCAAAACCTCAGGAACAGGATGAGGCTCAGAGAGAATCTCAGCATCCGGATTAAGCCCATTCAGAATCTCAGGACCAGGGTTAGGCCTATGCAACATCTTAGCACCAGTATTAAGAACGTGGAATGGGCATTTTTTTTTTTCCCCAGGGGCGGGGGGGGGAACCCCCCCCCAGGGGTTTTAGGAAAAAAACGGAATTTGCGGGGGGGAAAAAAAAAGGGTTTTTTTCAAGCACAGGGATTAGGGGGGGGGCCCCCATGCGGGGGGGCGCGGGGGAAACAAACATTTCCCTTTGGAAAAAAAAAAAAAAAAAAACCCCCCAAAAAACCATTTGGGTTAAGGCGGGCGGAAGGTTTTGGGAAGCCGCAAAATTTTTTCCTTTTTTTTTCAGGGAAAAAAAAAAAAACCCAGGGGTTTATAGGGGGCGGGGCGCGGGGGGGCCCCATAAATTGGGAAAAAAGGGGGGGTTCTTCCCCAGCCCAAATTTTAGGGCGGGTATTAAAAAAAAAAAAAAAACAAATTCAATTTTTGGGGGAAAAAAAAAAAAAAGTCTCGGGACCAGGGTCAGGCCCTTGTAACATCTCAGCACCAGCATTAAAACCTTGGAAAGTTTTAGGACCAGGGTTGAGCCCTTGGAACATCTCAGCATTAGTATTAAGACCGTGGAAAGCCACAGGACTAGGATTAGGCCTAAAGAACATCTCAGCACCAGTATTTAGACTGTGGAAAGCCTCAGGACTAGGATTAGGCCTAAGGAACATCTCAGCACCAGTATTTAGACCGTGGAAAGCCTCAGGACTAGGATTAGGCCTAAGGAACATCTCAGCACCAGTATTTAGACCATGGAAAGCCTCAGGACTAGGATTAGGCCTAAGGAACATCTCAGCACCAGTATTTAGACCGTGGAAAGCCTCAGGACTAGGATTAGGCCTGTGGAACATCTCAGCAGCATGGCTCAGACCACGGAAAGTCTCAACACCAGAAACTGGATTGAGCTGGTGAAAAGCGCCAGGATAAGGCATATTGAAACCCCCAGCACCAGGATTCAGTCCATGGAAAAGCTCAGCGCCAGGGTTAGACCTGTAGACAGCCTGGACTCCAGTATTAGGACCCTGGAAGTTCTCGGGGCCGGGGAAGGGTGTAGGGAAAGTTCCTGGGTGAAAGTTTGGTGCGCTGCCAATCACAGAACCAAGAGCAGGTCCTTGGAAAGGCCTTGATTTCAAGTAATGTTCTGGAAAGTCTTCATAATCAGGATCTTGGAAGGGTCTGGAATTTAGACTCTGTTGATACATAGATGGGAAGGGGTATGGTAGAGCAAAAGGCTCTGGATGAGGGTAAGGTCTCGGGTCTGGAAAAGGCGCTGGAAAGGCCAAAGACATCGGGTAAGGTTGTGGGAAGGGCAGAGGTCCTGGAAAGGCCTCCGACCTGACGAAGGCGACCAGGGAGATCCATATCTGTTTCGGGAGAAAGAAGGAATTATTTTCAAAATGTATCTTATTCAGTTTTAAGAAAAACAAATGAATGATTACTTTAACTGCGCTTGTTTAAGCTATTTACTTACAAACAAGTTCATTCGTCTTGAATATAAAGGCTTTGTTCATAATTATATCCTATTCAGTTTTAAGAAAAACAAATGAATGACAACAGCAGCTGTGCTTGCTTACTGTATCTCCTTGAGAAAAAAAAAGAATCTTGCCTTGAATATAATTAGGACTAAGCTTCTATAACTTGTAAAAAGTGGTATTCTAAAACTTGAAATATCTTCGTAAAACATTTCTAAACACTATATAAAAACCTGTAGCTTATTCACACAAAAACAATAACGTACCAAGGTTATGCATTTATAGAGATCTTCACTGTCAATGAACAATTTTTCACCTCACTATTAACTGAGTAATCGTTTGAATGAACTACTTATTGGTAAACGATAATAGCTTATACAAACCTTCGTACCTATTGATTAGTATTAGCTTTTCCTAATGACGAAAGTTAACACAGAAAATATTTATATTTTCTTTTTTGTCATTTTAATTTTAACGTTACTTCATGGGATCTATCCAGTTTTGCACTGGCAAAGCAGTTGCAAGACTACAGGTTGCTTATTGAATGTTGAAGTATATTTTTATCTATTCGTTTGTTAATTTATTAACTCGTCTTGTTTTCTTCTCTATTAATTGATCTGTTCTTTCTGCATTTCGATTCATCTTCTGTAACGTGTTTCAAATGAACGCCATATTCTTTGGAAGTTTGAATTTCCAGTCAATGGTCCCTTGGAGGCTTGATCCATTTTACCGATTGGGGGCAGGGGGCTTATATTCTTTGGACTAATATGAATAATAATATAATAATAATAATAATAATAATAATAATAATAATAATAATAATTGTTTGTTGGGAAAAACACTCTATCGCGAGAGGATACATAATGTTCTAAGAGGTCCACAATAATAAAAAAGGTTGCGAGTTCGTGTATAATTTAAAAAACACTTACAAAGCTTTCGAACCTTTCCCTGGGTTCATCTTCAGTCCAAAATTCGAAGACGAACGCAAGGGAGGGAAGGGTTCGAAAGCTTTGTAAAGTGTTTTTAAATTGTACACGAACTCGCAACCTTTTTTCCCTTTTTTTTTTTTTTATTGTTGTGGACCTCTTAGAATAATAATAATAATAATAATAATAATAATAATAATAATATAATAATAATAATAATAATAATAATAATAATAATAATAATAAATAAATAAATAAATAAATAAATAAATAAATAAATAAATAAATAAAACTAAAGACAACATTAAACAACTCACCAAAATTCTGGCCATAGACGACCTGTCAGATGTCTTCTTAAGTCTACACAGTACCACACAACACGAATGTTTTCCCGATAAACTGATTCCAAAATTCTAGATAAGTTATAAGTTCGTGAGATTCTGCACACTCCGAAATAAAACCTCCTAGCGACTGGAAACTGGAAACCAGACTCGGGCACCACGGTCTTCCAGTCCGGTCTGTGGCCATGAAGCCGAAGTCCCAGGGGTTTATATGGACAGCGGGGTCCCGCAAGGCCGGTGCCTGGGGAGATGAGTAGCAGCGATGACGCCGAAGGGGGTTCCGAATTGTTCTGAATTAAAGTCCCCCTACCCCCACCCCGCCCCCCTCTCCCCCGACCGTCTTTTGTTTCTCTCTCCGTCTCCCGACTCCCTCACCTTTTTAAAAGACGGAGGAGGGAGATTGATGCTGTGACCTTCGTCTGTTGCGCAGACATTTTTAAAACCGAATTTTTTTTATGTCATTTCTACTCTTTTTTTTATATCAAGTCTTGTCCTATTTTCTTTCTGTTCTTTGTTTCTCGGTCGAGATTATTATTTTTTTTTTATCAAGGGTCGTTCTTTCTCGTTTGTTTTCTTCTTCTTGGTGAAATCTCTTAGGATTTCTCTCGACTGAGAGGAATGTCGAAATAGGTCGTATACCTTCCAGTAGGTCTCCTGCGATTCTGTCTGTCTGTTGTGTAGAGAGCTCCCAATACAAAAGCACGTTCTTTGGTACAGTTTGTACACTTACAGCAAATTAGTTACCTTTGAAATAACATTCCATCATAGACCTCTTCTTCACTTAACTCCTGGACTGATTCCTCATCTCTGGAGTCGTTTATCAGTGCAATTTCCAATAAGAAAAAACTTAGTTATAGACGAACACTAAATCCCAAGGCGATGTACAGTCATCATTCCCACACATAAGTGTGCAAAGGCTGTGGGCTATACACTCTCAAGACTGGAACGAGGTGTGCGAAGATTATACACTCAAGAAGCAACGCAATCTGTGGAAAATGACAAACTCAAAATAAAACGAACATTTAGCGAAGATTATAAACTCAAGAACCTATACTTATGGCAAAAGTTATAAATTTAACAATCAGCAAGCAGTATGGAGGTTATAGATTTAACAATTAACCAACTGCAGGGTGATCGTCAACACAAGATTCAGCATGGCTTGTGGGAGGTTGTAAACTCAAGATGCACCACACACTGCGGGAAGTTATAAACTCAAAATTAAACAAACGTTTAGTGAAGATTACTAACTCAAGAATCGGTACATAGGACAAAGATTGTAAATTCAAGAATCAGCGCACTGTATAGGTATGATTAAATTGCCAATAAAAAAACTGCTGGAAGATTACAAACTTAAGAATCAATGCTTCCTGTTGAAGATTATAAACTCAAGAATCAATACTCCCTGTGAAAGATTGTGAACTCAAGAATCAATACTCCCTGTGGAAGATTACAAACACGAGAATCAATGCAAACTGTGGAAGATATAAACTCATGAATCAATACTCCCTGTGGAAGATTTTAAACTCGAGAATCAATACAAACTGTGGAAGATTACAAACACGAGAATCAATACTCCCTGTGGAAGATTGTGAACTCAAGAATCAATACTCCCTGTGGAGGATCATAAACTCAAAAGTGAGCGTCAATGTTAGATAGATAAAAAAAATGCAAGAATCCCTTCCTTTTGAAAATTAAAAATAATGTTTCAGTACTGACAGTTTTTTTTTTTTTTTTTGTTTTTTTTTTTTTTTTTTTTTAACTTCAATCAGCACCTCTCAGGAGGCGCTCACAACTGAATACCATTCCCCAAGGCGGTGGTGACCTTGGACCTTATGTGCTCAAACTGTGGGGTGCGACATGGCCTTTGCTTGAATTTAAATCTCTTTTTGCAGGAGGAAAACAAATTCATATTACTTGATTATTCATTTTCTTTTAAATTTTGAATCGAATTGGTCTCTTGGTTTGTTATAGCATTCGATTTTATTTAGCTTAGCTTCCATTAGTGACTTATACGGAAAACTAATTAGTTAAATAAACGGGGTTTTACTGACTCGACTATAATAATAATAATAATAATAATAATAATATAATAATAATAATAATAATAATAATAATAATAATAATAATAATAATTTTAATTCCTCTTCACCTGACAATAAAGAGAAATTTATTATTCTCTGCTTTCGTAAGAGCACGATCTCTCTTATCTAATAAAAGTTACATCATGATAAGACTAAACAAAAAAAAAATTATGATAATGCATTATATTTCAGCCTGCTACTTTACAGTGATCGAACCATGTTTATTGTAATTTGGTTAACAAGTGATTGTGTAGATGCGCAGCAATATACTGTAATATACGGTATTATACTGTTAGCTCCGTAGCTACGTACTTATTTTATAGACACGTATATTATATATATATACTATTTATATATCTATATATATATATATATATATATGTGTGTGTGTGTGTGTGCGCGCCCACGTGCATGCGCATACATACACGCATTCCTCTAGCTTATGCCCCGTAACATCACGTGCCAGGCTCTCAGAGCCAAAAGCGTGCAGTGACAAGGAACAAATGAACGTGAAAAGGCGCACCGATAACAACAGAGGCGCAGCGGTTCGAAATACCACCGAGTCCCGTAAAAAAAAAAAAAAAATAAAAGGGTGGGCGCCGGTGGTGTGGGGGAGAAGAGGTACGAAGACTGGGAAGGGGGATTGGTGGGAAGTTAAGATATACAGCTGATTATCAAGGCCTCTCGAACAATAACGCCTAACTCAGCAGCTTTGCTCTGATTTTTGTACCGGGAAACCTTCCACCTCTTCTTCTTCTTCTCTCTCCTGCCCCGGAATTTAGCCGAATCACTGACGACGTTTTCCTCTTCTTCTCCTTCTTCTGATCGTTTCTTTCTGCTTGTGTCTTTCGTAACCTCACGACTTCTCTCCTCTTCTTCTTCTTCTTCTTCTACCTTAGCCTATTTTTACGCGGGAAAACCTGTTGCTTCGCGGACATGACTTTTGAGTTCCTAGTTCATACCTGGAGGCGTTTCCTTCTCCTCCTCCTGCTGAACCTCTGCGCTGACGTAGACTCATTATTTGCATTCGTGTGTGCTTGGAAATAAGACAGAGAGAGAGAGAGAGTAACCGCACAAGTGATGACCGCTTTGACCTAGAGTTGTTATTTGTAGTAATCGTTTTTCGTATCCGCTTAGAGAGAGAGAGAGAGAGAGAGCATCTATATATATATATATATATATCTATATATATATATATCATATATATATATATATAACTATAATATATATTATATATATATAATAGATATATCTAAGTAAGAGAAGAGAGAGAAGAGAGAGAGAGAGAAGAGAGGAAATAAAGTAACCGATAGGCGTCAAAAGTGGAATTACGAGGAATTCTGCGCAGAAAAAATAGCTTGTATACAAACAATTCCTACCTCACTCTAATTAATCTGAAAACCATCGTGCCGTTATTAACCGTCTGTGTACGTCAATAAATATATAAAATTATATGTCAGGGAAGCGGTTTGAGCTGTAATGAACGGATTTCCCATCCAGTGTTTTTTTTTTTTTTTTCGATACGGTAAATTTCTTGTGTTCAGGTTCTATTCAGACTATCTGTTCGCGAGGTAAGCTTGTTGTTGTTATGGGCGCGCTTGCAAGCAGTAGGTATGTTACGCATGTATATATATAATATATATATATATATATATATATATATATATATATAATATATATCTGATATATACACATGCATATACATATATCTATATATATTTATATATATATGTATATTATATATATATATATATATATATATATCTATATATATATATACTATATATATATTTATATATATATAAATATATATTTATATATATATATATATAATATATATATATATATAGATATAGAGAGAGAGAGAGAGAGAGAGAGAGAGAGAGTCAATGTGGGGCTATATGCAGCAATTGTTGAACCAACTCTCCCTTATGGAATTAGGGTTTAGATACTGAATGAGAGAGAGAGAGAGAGAGAGAGGAAATGAAACAAGTTTATTAAATTACTTCCTAGATATAATCACTTACTCGGGTTCTTTTTTTTTTTTTGCTTATTTTTGACCCCTAAGGTCTGTTGCAAGCTCCTGCTTCAGCTCAACATCCTTAAAAATAGAATCCCAAAATAATTTTGAATGTTTCGAGAGCGGCTCCATACCTAAGTAAGTTTGCCTCCTTCCTTACGTGGATTGTGAGTCAGGGTGATTGTAACTAAAATGATTTTTAATAACAATATGTGGAAAATAGCAACATTGTTATTATCATTATTATTATTATTAGTCGTCTTATTCAACTGAGTGGTTTTTATGGGGGGAGGGGGGGGGGCTGGTACCCGGTTGCATCCTGCCTCCCTACCCGGATTCCATCACTTTTCTCACTATGTGCGCTGCTTCTAATAGCACACTCTTCTGCATGAGTCCTGGAGCCACTTCGGCATCTAGTTATTATTATTATTATTATTTTGGAAGAAGACCCTCTTTTGACAAATTCTGTTGAATGAAATGGCAGAATTCAGCGAATTAATCTTATATATTATCTTTTCTATTTTTCTTATCACTCGCTTCTCTGGCTCAGCGATACTTCGCAATAAATGGCCAATATTCATATTGGGGATAATGCTGAAGGTGGTATTTTATTCAGAACTTTATTAATCAAAGACTGGTATTATCTGTATACTGGTATTATCGGAATACTGGTATAAGGGAAGACGACCCCTGGTTGATCTGGACAAGGGGAACGTCTTCCCTTATACCAGTATTCTGATAATACCAGTATACAGATAATACCAGTCTTTGATTAATAAAGCCTGTTCTGAATAAAATACCACCTTCAGCATTATCCCCAGTATGAATATTGGCCAATTATTGCGAAGTATCGCTGAGCCAGAAAAGCGAGTAATAAGAAAAATAGAAAAGATAATATATAAGATCAATTCGCTGAATTCTGCCATTTTATTCAACGTATTATTATTATTATTATTATTATTATTATATTATTATTATTATTATTATTATTATTATTATTATTAGTTGCAGTGTGTAGAGGTGATTGCTCTGTATCTACTACGTTTTATGGCACAAAAAGACAGGAAAAAAGTTACGTACAGCTATTTGTAGCTCTATTGTGAAGCTATAGATAGCTGTATGTAAGTCATCATGTCAGTAGCTACTATTTTATCAGCAAAATCCAAAGTCGGTTAATAAGTCTTGCTGGCGCTATCTCGGCCATTTCAAAATCGGAAAGAAGAAGAGAAAAACCCATTACGTTGATAAGCAACCTCTGCTAGTTGGTAATTAACAAAGGTGTGAACTGATCTCCAGCTTACGCGGGGGCGCGTGATAAAATCTACGGTCAAGTAGCGCGTTGTTTCACTAGCGAGAATGAGTTATAGTGGCTTTAATATTCGTAAAAAAGAAAGTGGCAGGTGTACCCTGTATATCGAGTATACAGTCAAAGGTAAGCCAGACTTTGTAAAATTACTACTCTTTTATTTAAGATTTGACGATAATTTTTACGCTTCAAGTAGTTAAAAGTTAAGTATATCTTAGTTTAACCAGACCACTGAGCTGATTAACAGCTCTCATAGGGCTGGCCCGAAGGATTAGTAGATATTCTTACGTGGCTAGGAACCAATTGGTCACCTAGCAACGGGACCTACAGCTTATTGTGGGATCCAAACCACATTATATGGAGAAATGAATTTCTATCACCAGAAATTAATTCCTCTGATTCCGCGTTGGCCGGGCCGAGGATCGAACTTCGGCCTACTCGTCCAGCGAGGAACCGCTTCTAGTAGTACTATTGATAAACATCACAACTCAAATAGGCCTAGGATTGACTCGTAGATCCAGAGGAGAGCACTGTTTATTGTCATAAGGGTACTAGAAGTCTCTTGTCAATTGTCATTATTAATGAAACAGACAAAAGCAAAACTTGAGATATATATACGAGAGATGAACGAACGTGTTGATGAAAACGGACTGCTCTGAAGTGGGGGTAACTGAAGAAAAAATAGTAGACCTTGTGGCTGGCCGTTAAAACCTGAAAAAGAGTCGATGAAAACATGTATTTAAAAAAGAAACGAAGAAAAATCAAAAGTAAAATAACACGGACAATGAAATAATACTGAAAACTGGTTATGGTGAAAAGATATTGTTGAAGTAATTTCCCAAAACTGACCAAAAAAACACCGATCTTCGCTACGTTTCTGACTCATGAGAAGACGGAGACTTCAACTGGGTCCAGGTTCTGTAAACAGCGGCAGCGAACGTACCGTGATAGAACAGCAGAAAAAGAATCTAGAATTACTTAATAACTCTTAAAAACTAGGAAAACATTCTTACACTCCACGAATGTAGGAAAGTAGGACACCTTGATTCTCTTGGGGAGTTTGACGTAGTTATACAAGTCTTTAGACCTGCTGTTCTTTTTGTGTAAATACAGAAGAGGATATTTTTCATTTTCTTTTATGTTGTTTAGCTTACACTGGAAGAACGTATTGGATAAATTGGCCTTTAACAACCTTATGAAGAAAATGATATTGTTTGAAAATTCTTATTTAGAGAACATAATGAAATAAGAAAAAAGACCTTAAATAACTTGTGGGGAAAAAAAGAGAAAAAAGAATGAAAGAGCTTAACAATTAAAAATTACTCTTACGATAAAGAGGCGCCGTTGTAAAGGCATTGCCTCTTTGACTCATAAACAACCATAACAAACCAACCAAGAGTTTGATAAAACAAGAAAAAAAAATAGAAAAAAAATCGCTATTTTAGAGAAGTTCACCAAGTCAATTAGGATGAATAAAAAAAAAAATAAAATAAAATAAAAATAAAAACTAGGAAATATGCTTTCGAAGTTCGAGCAAGCAAACAAACGTATGGGACAAAATTTAAAAGCCACGAAAAGACTATCGTAGGTTCCAAAAAGCAACTGTGACCGCATAACGGAATCTACCGAACAGAATGTTTTAAAACTTAGTAGTCATCCTGAGATTTCAGTTTTAATGTAAAGAGCAAGCTAAATATGGCCATTTAATCATGGAGTTTTCTGGCGAAAGAAGATTGCAAAAACTTAATGAGAGGGAACAAAGTGTAACAATTTACTGAAAAATTGACATTACTGTTCACAAAAGGGCGGGGAAAAATTACCACTAACCCCATGATGGCGCATGTTCAAGAAGAAGAAGATAATATTATGGGAAAATAATACATGAAACTCTGGCTAAAAGAAATCTTGTAAATAAATTAAAATGACGTCGTGACAAGGCTTAAGTACAGATACATGATTCATGTTGCAGTTTCTATGGCAGATATGATGGAACAGAGTGCTTTAAATGACCAGAAATTGGACAAAGGTGAGAGAACTTGTGTGACCAAGATGTGGGAAAGACCGAAGGTTGAAGGAATGTGAGCCAGGAGGCGAAATGCGTATTTTGCCAATGTCCACATACACTAGGGAACACAAATCTTGCGAAGAAGATGATGAAGAAGAAGAAGAAGAAGAATACTCATAAAGTTAAGTTCTGCCTCGTGAACTCCTGGAACACGAGAGCATTTTTGGCAAACAATCAGGCTGAAATATATTATAATATGCTAGCAGGAACTTGGCACAGCAACTGCATAAAACAGATAAAAAGTAGCTTGTTATATTCCAAGGATAGTAGGCATTCTCCAAAAGCAGTTAGAAACTGTAAACCCAATAATCGAAAATGATTATGAGACTTTCGAATAAGTCTTTATATAGATATCTTGCTTAAACAAGAAAGTAAGAATGATAGAACTAAAAAACAGCTAAGAAATTAAATGAAATAATATTCAGTCATGAAGCAGAAGACTATTTAGATAAATGTGACTATAAAATCACTCTTTTAAATGTGAGGACTTAACTTCTGGACTGATAACACTGATAGCTCAAGAGCAGAAGACTTTGTATGCATATGTCAGATAATCGTAGCCTGATTAAGATTTTAAATAAACTAATTCTCACTCTCTGGTTATGTATTAGACTTTGTCATACTAGCAAACATGTATACGGAAATTATGTATGAAAATTCGTAAACTAATTAAGTCTACGGACGTAACCAGCCTCGTTTCACGGGCAGAACCGGGGAATCCCTTCTCACCCCCGCCCCCTTCGGAGGGGGTCGGGGAGGTAGGATGAAACCCCATTATAAACCATCTTAAGGTTCTCCACTATAACCCTGCCAAGTTTCACGCCCATCGGACAAGCCGTTTGGCCGTGATTGAGTGACAGACGGACGGACAGACATTACGCCCATTAGAGTTAGAAGTGAAAGTAAAAGTGAACGGGGCACAAAAGTAACATCAGTACTGAAAATTCTAACGAGCACATTGAGTTGTCTTTCGAAAAATTCTTATTTAGAGAACATAATGAAATAAGAAAAAGACCTTAAATAACTTGTGGGGAAAAAAAGAGAAAAAAGAATGAAAGAGCTTAACAATTAAAAATTACTCTTACGATAAGAGGCGCCGTTGTAAAGGCATTGCCTCTTTGACTCATAAACAACCATAACAAACCAACCAAGAGTTTGATAAAACAAGAAAAAAAAATAGAAAAAACAAAAAAAATCGCTATTTTAGAGAAGTTCACCAAGTCAATTAGGTGGATGAATAAAAAAAAAATAAAATAAAATAAAAATAAAAACTAGGAAATATGCTTTCGAAGTTCGAGCAAGCAAACGTATGGGGACAAAATTTAAAGCCACGAAAGACTATCGTAGGTTCCAAAAAGCAACTGTGACCGCATAACGGAATCTACCGAACAGAATGTTTTAAAAACTTAGTAGTCATCCTGAGATTTCAGTTTTAATGTAAAGAGCAAGCTAAATATGGCCATTTAATCATGGAGTTTTCTGGCGAAAGAAGATTGCAAAAACTTAATGAGAGGGAACAAAGTGTAACAATTTACTGAAAAATTGACATTACTGTTCACAAAAGGGCGGGGAAAATTACCACTAACCCCATGATGGCGCATGTTCAAGAAGAAGAAGATAATATTATGGGAAAATAATACATGAAACTCTGGCTAAAAGAAATCTTGTAAATAAATTAAAATGACGTCGTGACAAGGCTTAAGTACAGATACATGATTCATGTTGCAGTTTCTATGGCAGATATGATGGAACAGAGTGCTTTAAATGACCAGAAATTGGACAAAGGTGAGAGAACTTGTGTGACCAAGATGTGGAAAGACCGAAGGTTGAGGGGGAAGGAATGTGAGCCAGGAGGCGAAATGCGTATTTTGCCAATGTCCACATACACTAGGGAACACAAATCTTGCGAAGAAGATGATGAAGAAGAAGAAGAAGAAGAATACTCATAAAGTTAAGTTCTGCCTGGTGAACTCCTGGAACACGAGAGCATTTCTGGCAAACAATCAGGCTGTAGTATATTATCACATCTGGACCGTGTATATTATATACTGCTAGCAGGAACTTGGCACAGCAACTGCATAAAAGAGATAAAAAGTAGCTTGTTATATTCCAAGGATAGTAGGCATTCTCCAAAAGCAGTTAGAAACTGTAAACCCAATAATCGAAAATGATTATGAGACTTTTGAATAAGTCTTTATATAGATATCTTGCTTAAACAAGAAAGTAAGAATGATAGAACTAAAAAACAGCTAAGAAATTAAATGAAATAACATTCAGTCATGAAGCAGAAGACTATTTAGATAAATGTGACTATAAAATCACTCTTTTAAATGTGGGGACTTAACTTCTGGACTGATAACACTGACAGCTCAAGAGCGGAAGACTTTGTATGCATATGTAAGATAACCGTAGCCTGGTTGAGTTTATAAATAAACTAATTCTCACTCTCTGGTTATGTATTAGACTTTGTCATACTAGCAAACATGTATACGGAAATTATGTATGAAAATTCGTAAACTAATTAAGTCTACGGACGTAACCAGCCTCGTTTCACGGGCAGAACCGGGGAATCCCTTCTCACCCCCGCCCCCTTCGGAGGGGGTCGGGGAGGTAGGATGAAACCCCATTATAAACCATCTTAAGGTTCTCCACTATAACCCTGCCAAGTTTCACGCCCATCGGACCAGCCGTTTGTCCGTGATTGAGTGACAGACGGACGGACAGACATTACGCCCATTAGAGTTAGAAGTGAAAGTAAAAGTGAACGGGGCACAAAATTAACATCAGTACTGAAAATTCTAACGAGCACATTGAGTTGTCTTTCGAGAAAATAGAGAATTGGACCCATTCAAGTTTGTAAAAGAATATTCTCAACGTAGTTTGTTCTTATTATGATACAGACAGATCGAAGAATGTTTTTGCAGGCGAAAGTGTCAATTATTTGTTTATACTTTCGGCGTTAAATTTTCAGCTCAATATATACGATCAATATTGTCTAACCATTATGAAAGTAATCAGGAAATAAGAAAGGCCAGCAGGAAGACACGGTCAGTCGTGGATAACTTTAGGAAAATGAAGAGAGAGAGAAGAGAGAAGAGAGAGAGAGAGAGAGAGAGAGAGAGAGAGAGAGAGGCGTGGTCAGGGGGATGCGGGATATGAGAGTGAGAGAGAGACAAATACGGTACTGTAAAAAAAAAAAAAAAAAAAAAAAAAAAAAAAGACACACACACGAGAATCTGGACAAAGCCGGAAAAAACCAGTGTCTTTCCGTGAATAGTTTAAAACAGCAAAAATCCTTCCAAAATAGGAACCTGCAAAATAATTTGTCTATTTTTGATGAAGAAAAAATGTGTATATAAAAAACTGTTATAACTGCAAGCACGGTTATCTAACTCATTAACGTGCAAAGGTTACCATTATCTCGGGGTTGCCTGATATCTCCAATGGTATGAAAAAAAACAAGGACAGAAATAAATTGACGACAAATACCTTTATTTGAACACATTTTCACCCGGAGTCAACTTTGGTCGTGGTTTTATTGCCCGAGATTAAAGTTCAGTCATAATATTCGTGTATGTTCATATAAGGACAAGCCGTGGTAACCCACATTTAACCAAAAAAATAAATAAATAAATAACGTGAAACTGCTTAAATGTCAAAGCGTTCGTTTTATCCTATTTAGGATGACTTGCCTGACTGACACAGCCAAAATTTCCCCAAATCGTGAAAAAAAGGCCCAAAAAACATTGCAATAAATGCCCAAATAACTTTTTTAAAATAAAATTATTAATCTATTTTTCTTTTTAATAAGTGAGATATCTTTCTATTTTGAGCTGCACCATAATTTTTGGAAGCTTGAATTTCAAGTCAGTACCCCGTGTGGACTTCTGAATAATAATAATAATAATAATAATAATAAAATAAGAATAATAAATAATAATAATAATAATAATAATAATAATAATAATAATAATAATAATAATAATAATAGCATAAGTCACCAAAATGGCGAAGAAATCCAAGTGGCGTAGGTGTGAATATATATTTCTAAAATATAATATATTTACATCTACACCACTGTGGACTCCTTCACCAATATCAATATTGCCTTAACAAAATTCTCGAACAAGCCACCACAGAAGAAGAAGAAGAAGAAGAAGAAGAAGAAGAAGAAGAAGAAGAAGAAGAAGAAGAAGAAGAAGAAGAAGAGAAGAAGAAGAAGAAGAAGAAGAAGAAGAAGAAGAAGAAGAAGAAGAAGAAGTGCGAGACCTGTGGATATTGTTTGAACGAACATGGAATTATGAACCTCGTGTCGTGTGATTGAGATAAAAACTCATAATTCATCCCATACCTTAACTGCCAACACATACGATGGTAAATCTAGGTAATAACTCTGCGTCGGGTATATCTTTGGAAATTACAATTTCTAATAGCATTTGAGTTGCTTATTAAGAATTTGCCGTTATTATTTGGAGGTCGACTGTAATTAACCCTCCAAGGGCTAAACACGGCGAAATTAAGTGGCTATCGTATTCACGGGACCGTTCCTTGCAGTCCGTTTGGAGTTATCGCTTAGAATTACCCGTGCGATGTTAAAAAAACTAGTATTCCCCCGCAAATAAAGTTAGCCATGACTAATTATTGTATTTCTGATGTGATTTTGCAGTAAGGCAAGGCAGATTTCCTCCTAAAATAAAGAAGAAGAGGAAGAACGAGCCCAGAAACACATTTCACGCACCTTTAGGGGGTGCGAAGGGGGTTTGTTTACTTCCTGTCGCCTCCAGAAACTCGTCTCGGAAACGGAATCCCTGTCAGGAGGAGGTGTAGAGTCTACTACACGACACTTGCGACCATGTAGACATTAACTCGAAAAATGAAGCCTGCAAACGAAGATTTTGCCAAGGAGGACGAGGTTTGGTTATGAGATTATACTATAAAAGATTATCACATAGTGCCTGATAAGTTATTTGCAGGTGGTCGTGGTAGCCCCCAGTATAGTAGGTAGGGCTGACCTGAGGTTAGGCGTAGCTTGGTAGGTTCGTAAACGTGGTTGGGTATGTGTGACAGATACCCACGTGACATGTCAGTACACGAGTATCTTATAAATCAGCTTTTTAGGGCTAGTTTGTGATGTATTAGTTTGTGGGTAAAGTCGAAGTCGTTGACACCAAATGTCAAATGATGGGGTCAGTAGCCAGCTAATTTTGTTTAAGTTGAAATAGCCTAATAGGTATGAAGGGCAAATTGTTAGGACTCTTCAAATTTACATTGAGTACAGGACGTTGTAACGAGGCTTATAGCTAACAGGCCTGTACTGATGGGGCGTTTGACCCCACAAAAAAGTTTTGGGAAGTCCAAAACTGGATTTCAGTGCAAACTTTCAACATTTAAGTAGGTACTAAAATTCTGTTAACCAAAGTCAGGACTTTGAACAACATCTAATCGCATAGACCGCATACCCAATTTTTCTTCTCAATATATTAACTAAAATAACATTTTAAAGTATTTCTTCTTGTATAGCCTAGGGTAAAACATCACAGCAGGCCAAACAGGCCACCTACAATCGAACGCTTGCCACCCTCCGAAAAAGTACATTATAACGCGTCCTGACACCGGAGATGGGCATCAGTCGCGACTTGTTGTTGGTGAGAAACGGAGCTAAAGACCTCTACTCTCCTTTCGAAGTAAGTATTTTCTCCAAAGTTAGAAATTAAGGCCAAATTTTAAGATTTAAACAGAGGGTACTGAAAATGGCGCCCACGGCAGTGGAAATCTCACCAAAACGCTTTAGAAATTTTTACTTATAACTAAAAATGTTTCGAAGATTGACGCCATCTCGATGTTTACGGAGTCGCTTGTGTCAACAAACTTTCCATTTCCTGTGATAAATCCGTACCACACTTGTACCCACAGACGCTGGAGCACTTTTATCACAACAATCGAAACACGATTTCTCACCAACAACAAGCCAGGAGTAAACAGCTGTTTTGGTAGAAGATGACGAGAAGCGTGCTCTTAGCTAATTTTTAAATAAATAGTAAAACATCAATATTTTACATTTTTATGATGATTAATTTGAAAATATTCGTTATTGAAAAAGTAACTCGACTCTGACTCAAATTTAAGTAATTATTTTTCTGAATTAGAACGTTCTTTTAAGTTCTGTATTATGACGTCACGACATCTTGACTTTCGTACCTATTGTAAATATTGCTATACTCAACTGTCATTGCAGAACAGTTTACCAGTTATTCATGCAGATTGTTATCAGCTATACATGTAGTAATTGTTATAATCGTAATGGGCGCATATATATCTTTATTATTTACTTTTTGGATATATGAAGATGTTTTACTGCTGGATTATCGCCGTAGTGTGACGCAATCGTTTTCGGTCCATGGGCCTCTGTCTGTTTTCGCACCATAAGAAATTATGGGGCCGAATTTGCAATGACCAGAAAGTCGTTAAAAGAGGAAAGTTAGCATTGAGGGGCATATGTTTTGACTGAGAAAAATACAATTGTTCCGACTAAGTACAAACCGTCGGTTGTCTAACAAAAGGATATCCGCGGGAACGCGCCGCCGCTACCGCATACAAAGAGTTCAAACTTGAATCGCTGTACCTGGGTCTGGGGTAACTGCGCTGGGGTGAGCCCGGGCCAGCTTGGGTAGGTCATTGTGATACCATTCTTTTCCGCGGTAGCCGTCGTGTCAACACCTACTCCTTCCGCCTTGACCCGACTTGAGATAAACAACGCATGACCGCCGACTGTTAGTCTTTCTTATCGTGATATATCTTTGACATCCTGTGCTTTTGAGTGCTTCCCCAGTGCCCTTTTCCTATCCTTTTATTTATCCTTTAGTATTACCTAGCATCCTAACTTCCTGTAAGTATGGAAGGCGGATCTATGGTGGGTTTTTTCGGGGAGGATTTGTTTGTGTGTGTTTCCGATGGCATGCGTTTGCGGTACATCTTTGCCTTCGCCAACCTCGGATCCTCATCTGTGGTGTATTGCTTGTAGGGGTTTTGAATGTTCCCCTGATGCATCGTGTTCAACCTGTGCGCAGTGGATAAATGATCAGTGGAGGCTCTATTATGAGGCGCATGAGAGTGTTTTATTGTAGTGTCTTACCGAACAATTATAGAGCCGTGATTTCCACGAGCGGCAGGATACTAAATTCAAATTTAGCGCGTCGGCGTCGCCAACACTGGTGGTGATGACGTCATCTCCCTCCACTCGCGGGAGAACCAGGTACAACTGCCCAGGTGAATCCAATTGTTCTTTTCCTGCCGGCGTCCGGTGAACATCGGTGGTCGGTGCGGTTGGATAACTTTGCTTCGCTTTTTTTTTCTTGTGGATTTGATCTTCGGAATTGGTGAAGTACTCTTTTTTGGCGTTGTTGTTATTTTGCTTTTTATTTTTAGTAGACGTTGCCATGTCGGATTCTAGTCCGTCGGGGAGTTATGTTTTGCATCTCAGGATGTAAAAACTAGATTATCCAAGCTAGAGTATGATTCTCACACTAATGTGTTAGTGTAGGGGACAGGTTTGTTCAGCGTCGAACATGTAACAAGTGTAGTGATTGGACTGATTCTCAATGGAAGTTTGTTCCGATACGTAATACAAAACCATCGGTCCTTTAACAATAGGAAGTAGCTAAGCGGCAGCTGGAACGGTCGTAAGCTTCGAACAAGGGGAGAACGTAGTTAACTGCTTGTCCGACAGTCGCGCCGCCGCGCGAGCGTTTTTTTTTTGCTGGGAGGTAAAACAAACCACTTTTGCTTTCGGCCGCGGGTGTGAAGGACGTGTTCGTCATCGCGTCTCTGCCCGCTTCATCGTCGTATGCTTTGTTTATATTGTGTTTTCTACTAATGGTTTTGTTTGACTTGAAAATGAAACTGTAAGTACACTGTTTTCATTTTCATTACTTAATTATGCAACCCTTGAATTATGTCTCGGTGCCGAGGGCGGGCGCGCTCGCGCCGAGTCATGTTTGGGGCGAAAGGGTGTATTGAAAAATGTAAGTACTTTTTTCATTATTTTTGCCCTGTGCGTTCGTTACCGAGAGTGTGAGTGCGCTCGGCACGAACTTTTAATTTTGTATATAGAATGCAATGAAAGTGGATTCGCAATTGCAATATTCTTTTCATTTTCATTTATTGGTTGCATGCAATATTCCCTCACTTTTTTATAATGTGCAATATTTATCTGGATCAATTTCGTTCTTACCCGGGAATTGATCCTTACATTTTTTTATGTGAAATAAATCGCAAGTGCAGTAATTCGTTTCTTTCATATTATTTTATGTAGCAATCATTATTGGATCAAGTTTCCGTTCTTACGGGAAGTCTTTCTCCTAAGTTCTATGAAGTGCAAGCATATTCTGTTTCATTTTCATATTACTTTTCACTGCTGTGCGGGGGTGGGGGAAGCGAAGGTCTGCCAGGAAGTTGGTAGCCGATTCTTCGTCTTCCTTCCTGCCCCCCGCTCAGCTTCTTCATTTTATTTTGTATGTGGGGGTTCTTCCTTGCGTTCGGGGTGGGGCATGTCTTCCCCCCGTGCGTGAGGGAACCCCTCTTACTAATCTATCTATGTTACCGCAGGTGCTACATCCGTGGGAGACGACCTTGAATGTAGATGTAGATCCTCACGAGTTTGTACTCGTTGTCGGGGGCGAGAGTGCTCCCGCAACGAGCCCGTGTAACGTGTATGCATTCGTCAGAGGCGCAGTGGGTGCTGTACGAGGACACAAGAAGTCATCGGAAGTCCAGTGACTCCTTTGGTAACGGACGTCCAGTTGTACTCGGGGTCTTCCGTCCGCTCTGGGTGGGGTTCTCTCCCCCCAGGCGCGAGGAAGCCCTCTAATTAACCCGACCTGTTGCTTCCGCAGGTTTGCCATCAGCGAGGACGACCTGGGACAGGTGTGAGAGTCGCTGGGACTGCAGGGGTTTGATTCAGCGGTTGGCGGGGTCGGCAGTGGTCACTCATGATACGGTAACCACTACAACAACCAAATCTCGACACCAGCATATGAGATGTCACCGCACCTGGTGTACACACCACATGTCATGTCGGTAACACACGCTGCAATCCAGAACCAATTCCTGCCGTGCCAATCAGGACGGTGCCACGCCACCTGGGTTCTTTGTATTGCCGACCCCGGACTGCCGCTGCCCAAAGAGTACCCCCCTGGACCTGCCGCCAGTGCCGAGGATGACGGTAGCTGCCGACAGGACGCCTGTCTCTCCTGTGGTACCTGCCGTGCCTGCCGTACCTGTTGCTGTCCCAGCCGCTCATTCCCTTTCAGATCAGGTGCCTGCTGCTCATTCACTTTCAGATGTTCCTGCGGTTCCTGGGACCTGTTCCTGTTGTTCCTGCTGTTGGTGATGCTGTCACAGTCTCAGGTCTTTCCGGACAGGTGCAGTCGGGCCCTGTTGCTTCGGCAACTGCCCCGGCTCCCTCCTGGATGGAAGACCTGACGTCTGTCTGCGGAGCCTCGGCGAAGAAGACCTTCCCCTTCGACTTCTAAGGCCAAACAGCCGAAGAAGAAGAAGGTTCCGCCTCCTTCCCCCCTAAGAAGACTCCTTCGGGAGGATCTTCTAAGGGCCCGGCTCGCTCAGGCGAGCTGGGGAGCTCTTCTGCTGGTCCTCCTGTTCCTTCGGGAAACGGGGCCCGTCGCTTCTTCTGCAAAGAAGAAGTCGACGGGGACCAGAGGGCACCAGCCTCGGCTGGTGCGTCCTCACCTGGTGCTAGCGGGTCTGCCGCTAAACCAGGTTCCGCTCGGCCGCTTCTCGTTCGCGAGAAGCACCGAGTGGACGCTCTTCCAAGAAGACCGTCCAGCCAAAGTTTTGACGCCCGAGCTCGCTCGCCGTCAAGACAGCGGCGCGGAGCAGAAGACTGGCGAGAGTCGTGCACACGACTCTCGCCAGGCCAGTGGACGCTCTCGCAGCGATCAACTGGCTGCTCGGGCTAACGTGACGGTCGCTGATCAGCCACGGGTTGATGGCGAGGAAGGAGTCCCCGCGGCCGCCGGTACCAAGCCACGGCTGGTACCAGCGACTCGACGCGCCGAGAGGGACGCTGGCCGGTCTCGACGCGACACAGAGCCTAGCAGGTCACCCGTCCGCCGCTCCCGATGGGACCGGGCGGAGACGGTGACCAGCGGCAGCTCGCCTGACGCTAGAGATCGGTCTCGACGTTCTCAGCCGAGCCAATCGCCCCAGGCGAGTCGGTAAGGCTAGGCCTGCTGCTCGACCGTCACCGCGGGTTGACGATCAGCAGCAGCCCTCCACGCACGCTGGTCCTGCCGCGAGCGAGGGGGGAGCGTAGGTCTGCCTCTCCCATACGGTTGAGGCGAGGAAGGGGTCCTCCGCGGCCGTCGGTACCAGCCACGGCTGGTACCAGCGGCTCGACGCGCCGAAGAGGACGCTCGCGCCGGTCTCACCGTGACAGCGAGCCTAGCAGGTCACCTGACGCCGCTCCCATCGGGACCGGGCGAGACGGTAACCAGCAACCAGCTCGCCTGACGCTAGATATCAGCGTCGACGTTCTCAGCCAAGCCTCTCGCCTCAGGCGACGGGCAAGGCTAGGCATGCTGCTTCGATCGCCTACCGCGGGTTACGATCAGCACAGCCCTCCAAGCACGCTGGTCCTGCCAGCGAGCTAGGGGGGAGCGTCAGGTCTGCCTCTCCTGTACCTTCAACCTCCTCGGGCTACGCCGGGAGGAGCGAGGTACCTATGAGTGATCGCGAGAGGTGCGCCGCTCGCGACCCCGCTATGACGCCGTATGGACCAGGCACGGTTCTAGGACCGACCAGGACATACGCGCAATTAGCTGGAGGCGACCGTCAGTGGGTCTGCCGCTCTTCCTCCTTCTGAAAAGGAGTATCTAGGGATCTGTTCTTGTTGGAGGGACTGGACGGTCCTACTCCGCAAGACGCGGTTACTCCCGAGATACAGAGGAATTTGCAGAAGTCATTAAGCTGATTCGTCAGCATAATGACCCTGCGGAAGGATTGCCGCTCCCACCAGCAGAGCCCACGTCTCTGCTCGAGTCGTTTTGGGGCCCGAGAGGGGAACCCAAACCGACGGTGGGTCTGCCGCGATCGGAGCTTGCCGATTTCTGTCTCGAACCAGTGTCTCGTCTCCGGACAAGAAGGCTCTCTCAGTTCTGGCCGGTCGATCAAGCTACTTCCACCTCCTCTACTGCGACAGCGGCGTTTTCTACGTGTCTTCGGAACACCGTATTTAAATACTCCTTCGGTCCTCCTGAGAGGTTTCGACCTCGACGAGGACTGGAATGAGTCGGAGGACGGTATCTGGCTCTCTCCTGTCAGGTGTCGATCAGCCCCACCCAGACGACGTTCACAGTGGCGGCAGACCCTTACCTACAGTGAGAGTTCGTAACCCTCCGCGGGAAAACGTTTTCTCCTGACGATACGTTTTCCCAGACTCTGAGAGGGCCATCGCCGCAAGCGATGGCTGCTCCTACTCTTCTCCAACTGCTAGTTCCACTGGGAAGGCGAGCGAGTATCCAATTCCTTCCCATTCCCTCTCTCCTTACGGCTACGAGGGAAAGGGGAAGGATCCTACAGAGATTTCTTTGTAGGATCCCACGTTCGGGACTGCGCTACCGGGGGGACTTCGGGTCCTACCTGACGTAAGCCCCGGTCGTTGAGGAGGAATCCTGCTCCATTCTCGATTTCTACGGGAATCGAGAGGACCCACCAGCCGATATCGTTTGACGAATTCGGTGGGGGTTTCGCAGACTGCTTAGAATTCTACGGAATTTCTAGCGCATTCGCAGTGTTCGAGTTTTTTACGATCTTCAAACACTTACGCGAGACCACGGTCCAAAGTGAGCGAGACGAGAACCCCGATATGTTCACGATAATCGGGAACCTCGCCTATGCTCGAATTCCTGGAATTTCTAGCATTGTGAAGAAGACTGCTGCTTGAAAGAAACTATCTCACAGTAGGCGACCAACCTGGAATAGAGGAGATCGGACGGGAATATCCAGTTTGCTTGAACTATCGTCTTAGTATTCTGTTCACCATTGAAGCTTTCCTTCGAGGAAGACTTCTCCCTCACTCTCTTTGATAGAGAACGAAGGTGTCGATCTCCAATCCTTATTTTGTTTTCTTGAAGGAAAGAATTTAGGATGGAGATCGTTGTTCAGAATCCTACAAATATACTACGTATATTAACCTCGCGACCTGATTCTGCTAAGCAGTTGAATTGTCCGAGGGGTAGGCGCATATCCTAGTTATTCTACGGATTGCGACTTAGACGAGAAGTATTATAATTGAACTGCAACTCGGGGTTGCCTGCAACCTCCCAGGAGTTTTCAGTTTCAATTTTATATACTTATGGTTTTGTCACGACAACACCATTTCAACTTTTTTTTATATTTACCGAAATTCGTTTCGCCTAAATATAATTGCCCGAGCATATCTTTTATGCTCGGTAGTTCTAGCCGAACGCATTCCTTCGTGGAATAATGGATTACCTGGCAACTCAGGATGACGAGTCAGCATGGCTCAACCACTGCGTATTGAACTGCCTGATATAAGGCAGGCTCAGTATCAGCTGGGCCTCCGAGATTCACGGTCATGTATGTCTCTCTCTCCCCTGCTTGATTGACTACC
>NC_087208.1:39968398-39988269 GCF_015104395.2 Macrobrachium nipponense | reverse complement strand
TTTATTTAATCCATTGCATAATAACAATTTATTACCTTTTGACTGCAAATTAATGAGACTATTATTCATAATTCTTAAGTTATATTCCTGCCGTTAAATTCGGTACATCTTACGTGAAATCGAAGCTATATCTTTGGCGTAAACAAAAAAGTTGTCAGTTACTCACTTTTTGTTCGTTTTATCTATTTTTAGTTACTATAATCGCCAATAGATGTCCATAGCGTCGATGTCCAGAATTTCAAAAGGTACAAGCCTAAAACCAAATAAGAAACTGTCATGAAAATACAAATTAAACTGGATAACTCATAAAACCCATGTTATGTATACATATTTTTAGTATGAAAATATTTAGATTTAATATTTCCGAGATTTCCCTTTATCCATCCTTTCGACTAAACGATTTTCGACTGTAAAGGATTTTCTCTTTAGTCTTGTTTCCCCTTAGAAATTTGTCTGATTTGACAAACGGACTCGAAGATTTCCAAGTTTTCAGACAAATTTAACATTGTTAACCTGAATATTTGTGTAATATTTATTCTGTTACGATCTAACGGTCATTGCATTGTCTGATTATTTTTTTTACTATGTTGACCTGTCAGCTAGCCACAACGATGTCGTATGTTCATTGGTTAGTTTACTTTTCTGTCTCATAGCACTCTCTATATATAATCAATTTATTTAGCAGAACCTTGCTTTATAGGATAATTATACTTTGTAAACTAGGTACGTAAAAATTTGGGCACTCGAATAAAAAAATCATTATTATCATTATAACTATAAATATAACTATTAATTTATTATATTTTTATTTTTAAGACGACTCTTCAGGTCATTATAAAACCCTGCCATAACCAAAGTCTAAAGAGAGAGAAGTACTAGATCTTAGTTATAACGAAGGTCGAAAGAGACCTCCGGGGTTATCCTTTCTCCCTAATGCTGGGGGTCACGACGGGCGTATGCCCACGTATGTGGATCGTGGGCCTCATCGTGGTGAAGTGACCTTGAACCGCTGGTAAACAGGACACTGGCTGACGGAAATTGAAATTTTCTTAAATATTTACAAAGTTTCCCATGACAATAATGCACCTTGCCAAACATTAGAAATCAGTTGATCGAAAATCAATCATCAGTAAATACAGAACAGTATGTTAACAAGAGCAGTATTGTCATGTTGCCTCCACATATTTCAAGACACGCTGGCTTGTGAAGGTAGTTGTTGTTATTTTTGGGATAGAACTGAATAAGTAATCTCATGAAGAATGTGGTAAAGGAAAGGGATTTTGATGAAATTACAGGAACAATTTAATCCAGATGACAGTGGCTACTTTTAAGGGGGGTGTAACTTGTGTGTGTGTTTTTTATTTGTATTTTTTTTTTACAATGAGTTGACTGTTTGATCTGTGAATTAGCAATTAATACTGTCAATAATTAGGATTTATTTTGATTGATATGTCATATATGTATAGGTATGCTTCTCTCTTGATGGTTCCATATTTGGAACATTTTTTAAAGTAGAGCACCAGATAATTATCAGGCCTTTTGTTGTAAAAAGGAATTTTTTTTATTGGACATCCTAGTTATTAAGACCTTCTTTACTGTATTCGACCATTACTAAGTTGTTTTATGTAAAAATTTAATTCACAAATATCTTATGTAGGCTCTGATGAAGGGGTTTGTTTTCCTTTGAGAGTCAAAAATCTGTTTAAGATTAGGTTAAACAAATAAGGCTTTTTCTTAGTTGGTTCTAGGCACAAGAGACCTTTATACTTTTCTAATAAATAAGCACGTTCCACCAAGTAATTCGTCAAAATTTTGACAATGTCTCCGTAGCTATGGTATACCAAGTTTTCACAGCGCCTTAGTGGTGTGATCGGTATGGTCTTGGCCTGCCACCTTGGTGGCAGCGAGTTCTACTCTCGGGCATTCCACTGAGGGGCTAGAGATGTGTATATCTGGTGATGGAAGTTCACTCTCGGCATGGTTTGGAAGTCACATAAAGCCATTGGTCCCGTTGCTTAATAACCACTTGTTCCATGGAAAGTAAAAATGCCATACAAACAAACAAACGAACCAAGTTTTCACCATTTACAGCATTTAAAGTGACCTTCACATCTCAAGAGTCTTGCACAAGCATCCCTATAATCTTCACACCCCTAGAGTGTTTTGACTAATTCTTCACTAACAAGTAATATGCCTTACTCGAAACTTTGCTAATTTTCACATTTTTCTTGCATCTAACACTCTCACTCTGAACATCACTCCCTGGTTATTCTAAGGTGTTCAGTTATTTTATGTTCATAGATTTTTGGATAGGATATCATTGTATGAAATAATGGTAAAATTGTGTTCTTCATGCTTTTTAGCATTCATTGTTTTGTGCTAGGATTTAATTAGTTTCATTGTTTTCATTTGAAAAGGTAAGCATGTTACCTTGTGTTGGAAACAGTTTAGATCATTTATGAAGAGGAAGGCTTTCTCTTAGTGTTGGGGGCAAAATGAGAACTGCCCTCAAGATTAAGATAAACATTTATGAAAAGTGCAGAAGCTGAAATACAGACTTCTTATCGTATATAAATAGAAAACGTAAGGATTTTAAAAATAAAGAAATTGGAGTAAGCATTGCAGTGACCGAGGAGGGGTTTGTTCTCAGCAAGAGGTACTCGGTCAGTATCTGTTTCTTGAGACCAATTCAGAGTTGACTCTAAGCTGACAGCCAATTGCTCAAGTGGGGAAAGTCCCAACCTCCCATGTGTTTTTCCAGGTGCATTTGTTTTCTGTTTTGTTGCTGCTGAAAAACTAAGTCTATCAGATAAAATAAGTTATGCACTGAAAGTCCAAGGTTTTTGTTACCACTTTAGAGGAGTTGTAATTAACCATTAACTTGCAAGTCCACGACTTGTACTTTAGTAAATTCTTGCATATGTGATTGTCTTTGGTGTTGCGTGTTGTACCCAACCCTTATAAGGTTTTACATACAGAATTTCATTTTGATAATGACCAAAGAAAATCCAGTACATTTTTTCTGAGTAACATGTGAGAATTACAGAAATTAGTTTTTACAGGAAGTTAGTTTTATGTTTAGTAGAACACCGAAAAAATATTAAAGCCATGGTTAGTGTGGAAATTTTAATTATGTTAGTTGTAATAGTGAGTGGATAGGAATATTTGATTGGTCTTCAGAGGTATTTATAAATTAGGTTGACTTATTTTACGATGGGAAAAGGGTTTATTATTTATTTGTATAGGTATAAAAAGACTTATATGTATGACCTCAGAAGCTTTTATTTTGTTAAAGAAAAATTGTCACAAAGGAAAAAGATTTTAGTTCAGAAGTATCAACTTCACTATTTATTGTTGCTTTTCATCTCATTTTGGTTTCTTAACCAAATTAATGTAATTTTTTTTTTTTTTTTTTTTTTCCTTTCCTTTATATAAATAGGAAAACGGTTACTTGTAGAGCACATTTACTGAAATGAGAAGGGCTAATTTACTCATAAAATTGACATTTTTCTTGATATTGAGTTTAATTACTGTACTGTTGTACTGCTAATTTTATGTGTTATCCGCTGTTCATAGCAACTTTATTTTGCAAATTTAATGAGTATAAGATGGATAATTTATATCCTGCCAGATGTCTTTTACATTATAAATCAAGTATGTCAGTGCTAAGGTCAAACATTTTTCCTTAGGGTTTAGTACATAAACAATACTTTGAATGCAGTTCTGACACTGGCTGTCATTTCAAAAGGGGGTACCAGCTGGGGGTTTAAATGTCTCTTCGCCTTAGTCTGTCATTATTGTGTACCTGAAATAACTAGGAGGGATAATACCACAATGGTCATCTTTACAAGTATGTGTGAGAAAGCCTTCAAAGTCATAATATTGCCACTAATCATAATGCCAGTAAATTGGACAGAAATGTGTGTGATTGTTGATCTTGGAAGAATTTGACAAAAGCAAACCTATTTGATATATTTGAAAGGTAATCACATTACTTCTCAGAAAGGCATATTGGAAGTTTTACAATGATGTTTTTCTAATCATTTAATAGGGCAAGGAAAGCGCCTCAGTGGCCTGATCAGTCTTGGCCTGCCACCTCAGTAGCCTGGAGTTCGATTCTCTGGCATTCCATTGAGGTGTCTGAGATATGTATTTCTGGATGATGAATTTCACTCTCGACGTGGTTCGAAAGTCACGTAGAGCCGTTGGTCCCGTTGCATGCGTAAAAACACATACAACAAACAATAGGGAAAGGAAATTTATCTTCATATTCAAATTACCTGTCCATTCAGGATTGATTGATATAAAAGTATTCAGAGTAAAGTATGCTCAGATTTGAATGAACTTAAAACTGTTGAATGCCATCAAAATACCTTCCCCACTTTATAGGGATTAATCGATTACATGCTTTAGAAGGTGGCATATGTATGTTTTGTTGGTACCCAAAGTGGATTAATTTAAATAAGTAACTGAAACTTTTGTTGTGTTGGCTGTTAAGCTGGAATGTCTAAAGTTGTGTGTTAGTCAATGTTGGTCTTGGTTTGGTTAATATTGTGGAAGAATTATGTTACTTGAGATTGCTTTTTTTTTCTACTGTGCAGATATAAAATTTTGTAGGTTTTATTTTCATTGCCTTAAAGTTTTTCTTGACAGGCCTTACTGAGACTTGGTAATTATAGAACTCACTGAAATGAATATGGATTTTACTGATATACTTGATCCTGGGTAACTCGATTAATGCAGGGACCAGGTTGTAGGTAATGCAGTAATTGGACAGAAATGTGTGTGATTGTTGATCTTGGAAGAATTGACAAAAGCAAACCATATTTGATATATTTGAAAGGTAATCACATTACTTCTCAGAAAGGCATATTGGAGTTTTACAAGATGTTTTTCTAATCATTTAATAGGGAGGGCAAGGAAAGCGCCTCAGTGGCCTGATCAGTCTTGGCCTGCCACCTCAGTAGCCTGGAGTTCGATTCTCTGGCATTCCATTGAGGTGTCTGAGATATGTATTTCTGGTGATAGAATTTCACTCTCGACGTGGTTCGAAAGTCACGTAGAGCCGTTGGTCCCGTTGCATGCGTAAAAACACCATACAAACAAACAATAGGGAAAGGAAATTTATCTTCATATTCAAATTACCTGTCCATTTCAGGATTGGATTGATATAAAAGTATTCAGAGTAAAGTATGCTCAGATTTTAATGAAGTTAAAACTGTGAATGCCATCAAAATACCTTTCCCACTTTATAGGGATTAATCGATTACATGCTTTAGAAGGTGGCATATGTATGTTTGTTGGTACCCAAAGTGGATATATTTAAATAAGTAACTGAACTTTGTGTTGGCTGTTAAGCTGGGAATGTCTAAAGTTGTGTGGTTAGGTCAATGTTGGTCTTGGTTTGGTTAATATTGTGGAAGAAATTATGTTACTGAGATTGCTTTTTTTTCTACTGTGCAGATATAAAATTTTGTAGGTTTTATTTTCATTGCCTTAAAGTTTTCTTGACAGGCCTTACTGAGACTTGGTAATTATAGAATTCACTGAAATGAATATCGATTTTACTGATATACTTGATCCTGGGTAACTCGATTAATGCAGGGACCAGGTTGTAGGTTAATGGCCAGTAATTGGACAGAAATGTGTGTGATTGTTGATCTTGGAAGAATTTGACAAAAGCAAACCTATTTGATATATTTGAAAGGTAATCACATTACTTCTCAGAAAGGCATATTGGAAGTTTTACAATGATGTTTTTCTAATCATTTAATAGGGCAAGGAAAGCGCCTCAGTGGCCTGATCAGTCTTGGCCTGCCACCTCAGTAGCCTGGAGTTCGATTCTCTGGCATTCCATTGAGGTGTCTGAGATATGTATTTCTGGTGATAGAATTTCACTCTCGACGTGGTTCGAAAGTCACGTAGAGCCGTTGGTCCCGTTGCATGCGTAAAAACACTATACAAACAAACGATAGGGAAAGGAAATTTATCTTCATATTCAAATTACCTGTCCATTTCCCTTTCAGGATTGATTGATATAAAAGTATTCAGAGTAAAGTATGCTCAGATTTTAATGAAGTTAAAAATGTTGAATGCCATCAAAATACCTTTCCCACTTTATAGGGATTAATCGATTACATGCTTTAGAAGGTGGCATATGTATGTTTGTTGGTACCCAAAGTGGATATATTTAAATAAGTAACTGAACTTTGTGTTGGTTTGTTAAGCTGGGAATGTCTAAAGTTGTGTGGTTAGTCAATGTTGGTCTTGGTTGGTTAATATTGTGAAGAAATTATGTTACTTGAGATTGCTTTTTTTTCTACTGTGCAGATATAAAATTTTTGTAGTTTATTTTCATTGCCTTAAAGTTTTCTTGACAGGCCTTACTGAGACTTGGTAATTATAGAATTCACTGAAATGAATATCGATTTTACTGATATACTGATCCTGGGTAACTCGATAATGCAGGACCCAGGTTGTAGGTAATGAAATTCATGGATTCCATTTTTCTGTTTTCCTTCCATTCACTGTGGATTTTAAATATCAGTCGATATGTGTAGAAATTTTTTTCTTTGTCTGATATTCTACAGTGTCACATTGAAATTTGCAATACTTAAATGGTACATTTTAGGAAACCCGAACATTCAGGATTTCATCTGTATGATTATAGATTGGTTTGATACACTAGTGGTTTTAATCAAGATACACGTACTCTGAAATTCAAAATATAGAAGTTGTATAATAAGAAATTAAAAGTCCAAAATTGATATTGTAGACTATTGAAATAACAACAGTTTGCTCTTTGGGAGATTTGATGACAACATTGTGATAATTGTGTTTTTAGTCCTGTAGCAGTGAATTCTGCTCTACAGGAAATCTTGACAATGTCCAGATTGTTTTTGAAACAGATTGTAATACATTTTTTTTTTTTTTTTTTTTTTTTAGTGAATATTGCTTGTCATAGAATGGGATCTATTCCTTTTTGTTCCTAATGGTCTAGCTTTGAACAAAGAAAAAAGATGGGTCATGATGGTAAAAGATGGAATGCACAAAGAATAGTTCATCATAGAGGTGTTTGGTCTAGATAAAGTATTTATTCTTGTTACTTCAGTATCCAGATGTTAATTAGTGAGTTGAAGTTTGTTATTCAGCAATTAGTATTTACTGGATAAACGTGGAATTTGGTAATTGTAAAATGAGCAGACGACATCATATTTGGTATTTTGAGTAAGAGTTGGCATTAGAGCTTAGCATTTGTCATAGATTTTAATAATATGCAAGCCAGTTTTCTTTAGTTAATTTTTATGCATCTGTTTTCACAGCAAAATTTTCTAGAAAATTGTTATTAGTAAGATTACTAAAAACATTTATTCTTGAAGTAATTCAGAAGCCCTTCTGAATTGTCCTGTAAATCGATGTATGCCCATTTAAGGGAAGTGAGGGGTGCTATGATAAGCAGCTGAAGCAGCAACTACTAGGACTATATGGACTAACCTTATTCCTGTCAATGATTATTTGTTGTTTTTAAACTCAACATTATTAGATGGCTAGGAACCTGGTGAATGTCAAATGTTGGATTGTGATCTTTATTCCTAAAAGAATACCACATCTAAGTAACATCGTCCGGCTTTGAATTGGTCACATCTATCTGACCTAGTATCCAATGAGTCATATTTTTTTTCAGTGTGTCCAATTTTAAAGGACAAATGGTTCAGGCTAGTCCTATGAGAATTGATATGTAATGTTATCTCAGTGATTAAACTATTATAAAACAATGTAACAGTATTGTTGTGTGTAGTAATGTGGCACCAAGATTTTGTTAAGAGATGAAAACTTGGGTTTCAATGCTTTGAGTCATTATTTAAAGATTACTGTGTATGATATTTTAGGTGGTGTGTAAAAGCTTGATATTCACAAACATTTATTCATAGTCAGGTGGGATTTGGGAAGTTCTTATTCGTAATACTAGTTTGTGATCTATAACAGTTCATGAATGTGGGAGACTGACACAGAGAGTCATTGTAGGAGTTTGTGATTCATGAAAACTAGTTAGTCCTTGATTGTTTTTGGTCAAGAAAGTTGGAAGCTTGATAATCTTTGGGTCGGAAGGTTTTTCAGGATCAGATTGCTTTGCATTTGGAGTGTTAATCTGTGGAGCACCAAGTGTAGGGAATATTTGAGAATTAAGGAAATGTATTCATACTATTACATTTAGAAAACGTAAATAGGGTTTTGAGGCAGTAAGGATATCTTGGCATTAACGATATTGTGTGTCTGTAGGATACCTTTGTCTTCGAAAAGTACCGTTTTTATGTATTTTTGCCTTCATCCTTTTCTTATTTGATATCTTTAAAAGTCGGTCAATTTGTTGTTTTCTTTTTCTTAAAGTAGTCCATTGCTTTGTGGTGCTTTTGTCAATAAAAATGCAAAGTTGTGATGGTTTTGCCCAACAGAAAGTCTATCCACTTTGATATTTTAATAGTCAGCCATTCAAGAAGTATGTCTGTGATTACTAAATGTCAGGTTTTTTCCTTTTTTTTAAAAGAAGTCTGTTAGCGTTAGCCTTTTCAAGTTACACAAGTGGAGTAGGATACAAATTGTTAGGATTCTTGAAATATTGCAGTGGTCCAAGACCTCAACCTTAACTATACCTAACGTAATCCTATATACGTTCATGAAAAACTTATCCTAGTCCCTTAACCTAACT
The DNA here is from genome assembly GCF_015104395.2 of Macrobrachium nipponense. Classification (NCBI taxonomy): domain Eukaryota; kingdom Metazoa; phylum Arthropoda; class Malacostraca; order Decapoda; family Palaemonidae; genus Macrobrachium; species Macrobrachium nipponense. The sequence continues at coordinate 39,979,562 of NC_087208.1, read as the reverse complement.
TTATCACTGCAGTTTTCCCAATAATTGATAGAACCTTGTCTAGTATGGGTATCAGTCAATCCTATAATTTTCCTAAAATTATCTAAAGAACCTAAAGCCCCGTCCACACGACGGGCAAATGCCCGGCAGGCAGACACTGTTCCCAATTCTCTGTGGTATGGGTGGCGATCACGAGTGTAGATGACGTCATAGACGTTAAGTATTACAAGATATCAACCGAAAAAAAGCTATATATTCATTCCTTATCCAAATTCTCAATTTATTGGGCTGGTGTGGGGAGGCGGGGGACAAAGGAATATTTGCCTGGAATAACCCGCCCCGGATGCCAAATACTCTAGGAACACCTCTGGAACTTGGAGGGAGAAGGAGTGTTTTGAAAATGTTTTGAAATTCGTCAAAGCTTAATAATCAATATGTACTATTAGTGATAGTGATCAGATTAGTGACGATACTGATGATATTTAATGCAGAATAATCAACTCACTGGCGAGTTGTAGTACATGGGAAAAAAAATGATAACCCACATCATGCCAATGAATAAAATTCAAAATAGTAGCTTTCGGTAGCGGTTCTGCTGCCTTCCTCAGCGGGAGAGAGAGTGTGTATGTGTATTTGTGCAGTTAATATCAAAAGAATTAAAAGAAAATTATGTAATAAATAGCACCCCTATGAATGATAGCCACGAGCCGCCACTGCCGTAAACGCTCTCTCTCTCTCTCTCTCTCTCTCTCTCTCTCTCTCTCTCTCTCTCTCTCTCTCTCTCTTTGTTATTGGCCCTGACTGAACTACTTATGTATTTAAAATAAAAAACTGCTCTCTCTCTCTCTCTCTCTCTCTCTCTCTCTCTCTCTCTCTCTCTTCGTTTATGGCCCCTGATGAATACTATATATTTAAAACTGATGTGATCTTTATACATTAGGTTAAAGATAAAGAATCTTAACTGTTATTACGATTTAACTTCTCTGCAAACGAAACTAATACACTTTATCCACGTTGTTATTTTATCTTGTTCATCATCATTCTTTTTTTTTCATCCCACCCATGTTCGTCAAAACAGTGTTAAAGCGGAATAATGATTCTTCTAGGCATCCAGGGAAAGTCCGTGCAACTCTCCACCCCCCCCCCTCCCCCTTCCATTGCTTCTCGCCCTCCCAGTCTCTTCCTTCCCACTTACTCCAAGTTGACTGGGATCAGCCTACACATTAGTACTATCTTCTGCCTAGCTCCCCCAGACGAGATGAGCTTCCCTCTTACTTTCTAAAGCTGATCGACGTAAGTTGTAACAGCGTCAGGGTAATCAGTTTTTTTAAACTAAAAGAAATTATAAAAAAGATGAAAACTCGGTAGAGTTTTTCTTGATGCAGGGAGAAGATGCGGGAAATAAAGATTAATGTTTACATGCGTACAGTCAAATACCCCCAAAAATATGTATGCATTAATGAAAGATAAGTCAAGATAAAATGCTGAAAATAACGTATAGAAGAGCGTTGCTTATTCATCGGGTAATTTCAAAAGTTGCAAGTATAAAAGCAGGTAGAAAAAGGCAGACTATTTGCTCTTGGGATTACCACAGAACCAAAACAAATAAAATAAAATAATAATAATAATCTTACAATATCCCGTAATATATTTTGCAAAACGCTGTGGGAAGTAGACACAGGTAATTTTCTTTTGCAACCGAATTTTAAAGATAATAGCATTCTTACGATGCAGAATGAAAAATTAAGGGTGGACAATATACCGCATATTTTTATTCATAAAAGTAATCTTGATACTACGTAACATTGGAGGACGTGGTCCTCCAATGTTACGCGTCTTCATGGCTCAGTCAGATTGGCATTTTATGTCAGACGAATCAGGATTGCAGTTTTATTGATGCCATTTGTGATGGGACTTTCTAGAGAAACCCAGTTGTGTTTAATACAGACAAAAATAGATTTCTCTCGACACCACGAAGCGTAACTGTCAATAATAATCAATAGTACTTTTTGATAACACATATGCCCGACGTTGCCTGCCACAGCTCTGACTGCCCTCTGCCCGGCGTCTGACCAAGTCACGTTCGCCTGCCCTGTGTCTACTGCCCGCCTTAATGGGCTGTTTGGTTCTGGTAACACTGTTTCAAAGCGAGAGAATTCCGGGCAAATCAGAGTGCCTGCCAGGCATTTGCCGGTCGTGTGGACGGGGCTTTAGTCTAATATCACATCTTAATCATCGGAATGGAAACATTCAATTCTTTTAAAGATGAACCTTCCAAGAAGTTTATTTGGGATTGTCCGGCAAAGATTATTTGAGAACCAAATGTCTTTTTCTCTCTACTTTAAATCGAATTCGGTAAACAACGTCACTGTTAGGCTGATTCACAATGATTCCTCGATTAATGTTTTTGAGTTCCTTGGAATATATCTCACTCTACAATCACTTGGAAATTTTTTGTATTATCAATTCCTACCGGAACTAAAATAAATCAGATTCTGGTTTCCCACAACTGATTTTCATACTGAGTTTTTCGTATTTCCAATACAAATGTTCGATAAAACGCCAGTTTTGTCATATGCCTATTTATCCAATTAATTCCCAAACGGCAGCAAACTATAGAATAATACCTGCTGCTAAGCAGAGAAAGCTTTCAATGGTAAGCATCCAGGTGAAGGAAAGCAAAGCCCGCTTACTCAACCCCATCTACCAAACTAATAAAAAAATATCTACAAAACCACTAAAAAAAAGAAAAATCAGCCATTTAATCACAAACCCAACATTATCATTCCACCACAGTGTTATTCTATGTAGAAAGTCTGTTCAAGAGTTTTTCGCTTGGAATATATTACTTAAACAGCTGGGTAGTCTAATGGCCAGGTCTTTTATTACTTGAGAGAGAGACAAGGGCTATTGATATACGAGTTTAGAAAGGTTGTTAGTGCTGAGTTTTAAGAGCAAAGTCCGTTAATTTATGAGATGTATTAGAAATTCTTTATTAGTCTGATTTTATTCTGTTTCTTCCTGCATGTTATGGCTTGACAGATCTTCCCTAATAGGTATGCATTTGGTATTTCCCCTTGAAAAGCAATTAAGGTGCTGATGGTTTTATTTCAAATGTCGGCTATAGTTTCCATTTTCTTGTAAGCAATGCAAGAATTTTTTTTTCTGAATGTGAAGAATTTTTATTGTGCCTGTCAGTTGTGTAGTTAGAAAAGGTTTGCATAAGCTTGGATAGATTAGGAGGGGTATAGTGGAAAATTTGTCAGTTTGCATGAGCAATGTTTTGCCATCAGCATTAGCCAGAATGAGAGGATCAGTTTGCTCTTGGAAATTATTGATATAAAGTTTACAGTTTGGTCGGTAAAGATCACGGGAGTGCAGTAACAAGAAGTGTGTAATTAGTTACTGGAGCTGGCATGAAAAATGGACTTAGCAATATAAATAATAGACTTTTGTGCCATTTAGAAAACTTTTTGTGAAGTTTTATTCTTATAAGATAGTACCAGATCAGAGTATCCTAAATGCTGACCTGAAAAAAGCAGGCCTTTCAGTTATGGGAAACGAGTTTTCATCTGTTTGGTAAAGCATGAAGTGAATGTTTTTGCTTTCCAGGAAAGTTTAAAAAATAGTCCACATATTTGGTCAATATGAAAAGGTATAGTGTTTTTGTAGTGCTGTAGTGTATATGTATTGTTGATCAGTGCAAAGTTATTTCAGATTCTGATAGCCCATTTTGAGTGAATATTTGTAGCTCTATTTAACTGCCTAGTTCTGAGGAGCAATACAATCAGCAATTTCCATTATGTAAAACTGGCAAGTGCAAAATTTTGAGAAGACATCTTCACTCCACAATGTCCAAAGGAATGTGCAAATCAGGTCTGGGACATTTCTCATCCAGTTACTTGGTAATGGTATGATTTTTGTAAGCCTTATCCCACAGAACCTAAAGTGTCCTGGTGGTCCAAGTTTAAGGTGAAGGTTGCTGTCCTGCTGGGGGAGGAAGAACGGGGCAAGAGGATAGTACCCTTGCACGTCTGACCATTTACCTGACTCAATCACTTACATTGAATATTGTCAGGCCATGAGACGAATTACTAGACTTTTAAGTCACTCATCTGCTTTTGGAGGGACTGGGTGTAACTCATTGTTATTGTTGTAAGTGACTTGAGGAAGCATTAGAAGTTTTAAATAAAGTTAACAAATATTGTACTAGTTAAATTCCTGTAACTATATTCAATAAGATGTCTGAGAAGAATATAAATGAATATCATACTTTCAAATAAATGCGTTCAAAATATAGAGTAACATGGTTAGAAATTCAGTTTTGAGCGTCACTAGCACTGCTAATCGGAAGAGTTAGACCAAATACAAATCGGAGTCAATCAATTTAGTATTTTTGTAATTGTATAACAAACAAAAAAAAGACACTATGAAAATTTTTTTTCTAATCGAAGCTTTTCAAATAAAAAAAAATCTAATTGAGGTCGCCCATATAATTATGTTTTAACTAATTTGTGTTATAGCAATTGATAATTGACATATTGTAGCTTATTGCTTTCACATTGTTAAGCAGCAATAATGTTTGCAGAATTGAAGCCCTCCATTTATGCCACCTTTAGGCAGCTGTTTAAAATGTCCAATAAAATCCAATGGTGCTACTGCCTGTACTGTATAAAAAGGACTGTCAGTTGTCCTTATTAACTAACTAAGTATCGAATTATATGTGAATATCTACGAATATAGGTTACTTTAGTTTTAACATACTTGTCATGGTACTCTTCGAAAATTCTCAGTTAGTCATTGATTTCATTTTCTTTGGTGGAATATGATCCATTTTCTTTTACAGGATTCTGGGAAACTCGTATTTTCGAATATTTATAGTTTAGGTTTTTACATAGAAAATTATAAAAATAGGGTCAATATAAGCTATGTGTTAAAGTCTGCTGAAATTGTGAGTTTGTTAACTGAATTATACTGAAAAGTGTTAGGTTGATATGATGAAAGTCAGCTTTAGCTTGTAGGTCATTCACAGAAACTGGAGCTTAAGCTAGAGCTGAGTTGAAGTTCTGTAGATTTGTATCTTTGGTTAATTCTAGAAGAGGACAAAAAATGGCTCGGGCGTATAACTAGAATCTTTAGACTTTAATATGTTGATGATTTTAAGGGGAAATTAACCGAGATTTTTTGTCATTATCTCATGATATTCCGGGTATTAAACCCAATAGACACGACATTATCAAGACCAGATGTCATGCAAGAATTTATTTTTAGTACAAGACTGAAGAAAACAAAAGGCTTGGCTTAAGTAGTGATGCCTAACACGTTTTCTTTTATTTGGTTCTCTAGCAATGGTAGAAAATGGGATAACACGGAGAGCATAAAGGAGGTATGGACTTTACCATTAGAGCATTCAGCTTAAGAGTACCGGCTCTCAATTGCTCTCTTAAAACCGATACCTGCTGAGAAGGAGCCTCTCCTTGGGTCATTTGATGCTGGTTCCAAGGAGTAGCCAAAAATTTTTTTTTTTAAATTTGAGATTTAAATAAAAAAAAAAGTCCTGTTAATTGGGTGGATTTTATTTATTACAGGTCTGACATTTGAAATCTTTAGACCAACCTAACCTTAATGCATCTTAATTACTTTAGTATTTCACGAGTTTAAATATACATTAAATCTCAATTTAATTTCTTTTAGTCAAATAGCCTACTCCCAATATTCATTTGTGGACCACTCTCTTTAGGCATTGATATATTTTTTGACGTTTATACTTGAAATCTTATTACAGTCACATGCCTCCAAGATCCAAAAGTATTCCTTAATTACTCTGATCCTACCTTCTCAGGAACCTCCTCAATTCAAGTAGCCTTTCTACAATCACTTCAGAAGTAAAAGAATTCTCTCAAATTTTCAGGTTTAGAAAAATAACCAATTACACACACCACCATTTTGCAAGCCTTGGCAATCGAGTAGATTTCCAAATCCCTTCACAAGTAGTAGTAACTTTGTCTACACCTACTTACAATCATACGCCCATACCTTTGCAAACGACCGCCAGCTAAAGCATCTAAGCTAGATGCAGCTTATCTCATGCATGTTTAGAAAGGCCTTTATAAAATCTGTAGCACAAAAAGGTATTCAATCATATTTTGCTCCTGTAGCATCCACTTAACACTCGCTATTACCGACTCAGAGGGGTTGACTGGGCAGGAAAACTGGCAAGCAGTCACTGCACAAAAGACAGTCTGTAGATGGGATTAACGCATTCAAAATTCAAACGGTATCTTTAGGATTGTTAAACAACTATTGTAACAGCCATCCAAACAGATATTGATAGGGACAACGGACCAAAACAGCTAGAAACTAAGAGTATCAAATATTTCATCCCACAAACATGTGATAGGGACAACTGACCAAGCCAATTAGACACTGACTAAAGAGCATCAAATATTTCATCCACAAACATGTCTCGGAGTGCACTGCGCAAGTGGCTCATGATCTGCAAGATGTGTATTTCTGGTGATAGAAGTTCACTCTCGACGTGGTTCGGAAGTCACGTAAAGCCGTTGGTCCCGTTGCTGAATAACCACTGGTTCCATGCAACGTAAAAACACCATACAAACAAAACAAACAAAACACTGATCTGCAAGTACAAAAATAGCTGACTCCCCCCCAAGGTCAGCTGTGACTACAAATCTTCCTTGAAACTAGGGATTAACTGCAACCAAGTAATTACATTGCATTACAATAATCTGCTTTTAAAAATAGCCAGTAAGTTATCACCTAACCTCATTGTACAAGCTATAAAACTTGTACAATATAATGTAGCACTTTAATCATAAATGGTCCTGTAGGTTGTGCAAAGTTATAAAGTATATATAGCCCAAATCACTGGGCATTTAGATTGTGTCTATAAATCCATAATCAATGATACTTTGGGCTGATGGCCCCATTATGTAATGAGGATTACTGAACAGGTTCAAAATACACAGGGTACAACTCTTAAAAAGGTGGAATGAAGCCTAGCTCTTGAGCTGCAGCAGTGGTCACACAAAGACAGTTACTATCCTAAAGATTCTCGGCCATTCCACTGAGGAGTGAGAGACGTATATTTCTGGTGATAGAAGTTAACTCTCGGCATGGTTCGGAAGTCACGTAAAGCTGTTGGTCCCGTTGCTGAATGACCTCTGGTTCCATGCAACGTAACAAACTAACCTAAAGATGATAAAATTACCAAGCCTTAGCTATCCTGAAGGATGGAAACTAATAAATTTGAACAAATCTGATCCAACAGCACTACATCAACATATGTTCCTGTTTTCTTGCTTCTAGGTAGGTTTCCAACAGTTGAAGAGGCATAACAATAGACCAGTTGTCCAAAACATACAGGTACCATTCATGTAGTACTTATATAAATTTGTAGGTGACTGAACATCAAAATCATAGGTGCATGGGCTACAGAATCGCCTAGCTTTATTTGTCTACATGACAAAGTTCATTGGCATTGCCAGCTGTTTTGTACCTGAAATTCTCAAGGACCAATTCTCTTCTAATTATCATTGCTACTCTCATAAACAAACATTTTGTGAGGCCACCTTGATCAATAATGAATGCTATGATTCCACTGTCAAACAATAACATTCACTTCAACAAAAACCCCATCATGGTCTACTGCAAACACCAAAAATCTCAACTATCAATGTATAGTAACCTCTGCATTTGTAAAATTCAACTGTCACAAATGCAGAACACTCTCATTGTTCTATGTCATTAACAACTCCAAAAAATCAAACTTCTCTTACAAAGAATATTCTACAAATACTGCACATATTTCAATCTTGATCTTATTAATTAAAACATTCTTACTTGTAAACTTGCACTTCAAATTCCAAACCATCTGGACCAAGGATTAGTTATAACCCAACTCACCACCATGGCCTGTATCAAATCATATAATTACCTTCAGCAAGTTTTCTGAATAGACTTCAGCCTCATGAAGCCCCTGAAGACCAAGGACTTAGTTATCACTACACAAAAATGATCTATTGAAAATTCAAACCTTACAACATTATTTCTGCTTAAATCAAGTTAGCTAAGTACTCTAAACTTCAATGCATAAATCAAGTTATCATAGATCACTATATTCTGTTTTTTCCATCTGTCCATCCGCCTTTTGGTGTTTTCGCATGGTAAACACTGCGTCCTGGCTTTCCCGGCCCGGACTTTATATAGTTACGCTATGTGTACGTTTTTAGGTAAATAAAGAATATCTGGTGTACATTTGCAACTGAAAAGTGTTTTATAATTTACTGAATGCGATTACACGTTAATATTCGAAATAGGATATTATTCAAAGCCCGGGACACAGTGTTACCATGCGCAAACACACAGGCGGTATGGACAGATGGATCAAAAGGAGTATAGACATGAATGCATGAGTCAAATTAAAGCTCTGTAGATTTGAGAGTACTTTTCATGCAGTGATAAATTAGCAGGAAGATGATCTTGGTGATTTTTCTTCATCTTTGTGATAATTCTTCAACGATAACTTTTATTCCTCAAGCAAAGACATCTGGAATGCAAAAAATATACTTTTACTAAACTGCAAGAGTGTACTCACAACACTTTTTACAGATGGACATTTTACATATGATTGGCTCTTCATCTGTGTACTATTGGATACACAGAAGGTTAGCAAAAATTTAAAAATACTTGGCAAAGTACCACACTGAACTCTCTAATAAACAAACATTTCCTATAGGCTTGCTAAATAAGACAAAGTAATCCACAGTGAAACAGCAGACTTTGAACTGTACTCCCATCCTAAGGTATTCTAGTAAAAAAGTTATCTTTGGGTTATCTTAAGCAAAAAAGTATTTTATATACTACTCAAAGTATAACAGGTAACACAAGAACATGGCTATTTTCTGACAACAAAAGTTTCTCATACATACACAGGAGTCCTCTTTGCTTTTGGCAGCTGAAGAGGTTCACCACTTGGCTACATAAGCAATTTCATATTGTATGCTGTTATCAAATATTTGTGACGTGATAGAAATTCATTTCTCGATGTTGTTCAGATCCCACAATAAGCTGTAGGTCGAGTTGATAAGTAAACACTTGGTTCCTAGCCATGTAAAAATATCTAATCCTCGGGCCAGCCCTAGGAAAGTTGCTCATAAGCTTAGTGGTCTGCTTAAACTAAGATATACTTATTTATTCAATTTTGCGGACAAACTTTCTTGTAATGACTTACATTTCACAAGAGACGACACAGGAAAATTCTGATTTAACTGTTTTGTCTGATAAGAGATCATACTAGTCACAGACACAATATTAGTCAACAGTTCACTAAGAATGTCTCAAATTAAACCAAGTCCAAAGTCCAAATCTCAAACTATCCTAAGAAGTAATGGAATAAGTTAATATGGCAAAAGAAAAGAAACTTCAGCTTGATTAAAATAGCAAATGTTACAGCATTCAGTGAAGTAGATTAATAACACTCCTACAGAAAATGTTAACTTTATTCCCTCTACATACCTTTCAGGATCTGATCACAAGAGGTCACAGAGACGTCGTCAGAAACTTCAACCCTCCATGACAACAGAGAATCTTGATGTTGGCAACTACTGTCACGTGATAAAAGCAGCCAAAGTGAAGAGGTCCTACTAACTTGTGTGTTACCTTCACCTGCCTGCAATACAAGAGAGTAATCAAGACTTGACAGAAACACAATCTGATCGATGATTAAAAACATTTAAAACATTTCTTGAAAAAGGCTGACAAGAGGAATCACTAATGACCTTGGAAGTCAAATTAGATTTCACATACAAAGACATCCCTGGCAAATATGTGCACCAACTACCACAAGTACAAAAGCAGGTACCTAAAGTACTAATGTAAGACTGTACAGACTAGGGGAGTGCTGATCCAGAGTTGGGCATACGTAAGCCTCCAGAGACAAATCTAGCTATGTGCAGACAGGAAGTCATGAAAACCAACAACAAAAACAGTAATCTTGAGAGTCAGATTCCAGTGATACAAGAAGATTGGGCCCAGAAATACCTGCCCAACAATGGTGTGCTCAAAACCAGGTAGCTTCTGTGAATCAGAGCCTTAGCTTTCAATGCAAGTACTTAAATAGGAAAACAGGCCTCCTACTTTAGTCCCACAGTCCCATGGGAATGAGCGTTAAGAAAAAACATCTCACAGTAAATACTATCTCGGTAACGGCCTAATAATCTTAGATTTTTTAGTATGATTACCATATGAAACGCATTTTGAGGACTTGAGGGCACAGCATAAAAGCTTAAATATAGGGTGGTATTTAAGTAAAATGCGAACCATTACTTTGTTACAATAAGCCTTACGTATTACCACACTCCCTTCAACATGTGCGCGAATCATACACCAATGTTTTGACGTTCATCCGTCAATATTTATATTCACTCATTTGTCAAAATGCTTACTTTATAAGCTGTGGATATTTTGCCATGTCGCAGCAGGCTGAGTATTTGACTATTTAGCTGGCATTTCCAGTACAAATATGCAGTCTATTTTCTGACTTTGGTATCTAGTTATATAAGAAAAATAGACTTAGGTATCACACAAAATGCTGCTCATTACCTACTGCCTACTTGAGCATTGATTGTTCCGACAGAAAAACCTTCCATGTTTAATCAATGCCAATAGATAGTTACCTACCACACGTGCGAACCGAACCTTGTATTGTAACCGATTCTTGTAACAAAAACGCAAGTGTGGACGGTTCCTATGTGGGTACACACGTGCGAACCGAACCTTGTATTGTAACCAATTCTACGCAAGTGTGGACGGTTCCTCGAACCCAAACCCCGAACCCGCGAGGTTCGAGGCTCCGTTCGCCCTCCGTCCCGGCAATTGTCGGTTTCCATTATTCCTCCAAGTTTTTGGGGCCCCGAATCAAAGGGAGGTCTCTTTGCGCGTTACGCCATGTGTGGACGGGACCTGTATTACACGCGTATCAACAGAGGTTGCTGAACTTGTTGACACCGACTATGAACAAGGCCGTCCATAGTAGAGTACCTTGTTTTGGTCAGTCAGTACGTATATGTCTACCATGACTGATTGGATTGAGGAGAGGTCCTTCAATTTATTAGTTATACGAAGAAAAGACTTTACTGTGGACAGAATTTCTTGGAATCTCATG
>NC_087208.1:39891651-39967898 GCF_015104395.2 Macrobrachium nipponense | reverse complement strand
CGTACATCATAGGAAGACCATGAAGTTCCCCTACTCTCTTCGCCGATGCCAGGGCCAGCAAGAAGAGGGTCTTGAGGGTCAGATCCCTGTCTGACGACTCTCGGAGTGGCTCGAACGGCGTTCGAGTCAGACTCCTAAGTACGAGAGTCACATCCCACGCAGGGGGCCATGCCCAGTTCCCTGGGTGGGCAAGACCTTTCGAAGCTCCTCATCAAGCAGGAGATCTCGAACGAGTTCGAGATGTCCAATCCCCTCAGTTTCAGGACGAGCGCCAAGGCGGCTCTGTATCCTTTGACTGTGGGGACTGAGAGGAGCTTCTCTCGGCGAAGAAAAACGAGGGAAATCCGCTACCTGCTGAAGAGTGGCTCTGAGAGGAGATAGACCCCGTCTACGACACCAACCACAGAAGACGGCCCACTTCCCCTGGACATACACAGCTGCAGAGGACTGACGGACGTTTCCAGCCAGCTACGAGAAAAGCCTCTCGTTCGCAAGAGATGGTGGATAACAGCCAGCCGTGAAGACGTAGGGACTGGACTGCTCGGTGGTACCGCTCGACGTGTGGCTGGGCGAGAAGGTTGTGCCAAGGGGGAATCTCTCTCGGTTCTCCTGCAGGAAGAGCCAGCAGGTCCGGATACCAAATGGCCTGTGGGCCATTTGTGGGAGCCACCAGGATCATCCTGAGATTCGGGGTGACCAGTGCTCGACTGATCACCTTGCGAATCAGGCTGAACGGGGGAAAGGCATAGACGAAGAGGTTGTCCCACGGTGTTGAAGAGCGTCCTCTGCAGCTGCCCATGGGTCCGGCACGGCCGAGAAGAACACCTGGAGCTTCCTGTTGTGCGGGTGGCGAACAGATCCACGACTGGTCGACCCACAGGTCGAAGAGCCTTTCCGCCACGTCCTGGGTGTAGAGACCATTCGGTCCCTATCACTGATCCCGACGGCTGAGCGTGTCTGCTACTACGTTCCTCTTCCCTGGAATGTAGCGTGCCGACAGCTCATTGAGTGTGCCCTCGCCCACTCGTGCACCTGCCGAGTCAACTGGTACAACGGAGAGACACTAGGCCCCCCTGTTTGTTGACGTAGGCCCACCACCGTGGTGTTGTCGCACATCAACACCACTGAGTGTCCCATCAAGCGGTCCTGGAACTCTTGGAGAGCGAGGAACGCTGCCTTGAGTTCCAGTACATTGATGTGAAGGTGCTTGTCGTTCATCGTCCCACACTCCTGAAGTCAGCAACTCCTCCAGGTGCGCCCCATCCCTCGGTCGATGCGTCTGAGAACAGCTGCATGTCCGGGGGGGGAGTGCGCAGAGGGCACTCCTCTTAAGAGGTTCCTGTCGTCCAGCCACCAGGCTAGGTCCTGCCTCACCTCCTGTGTCAGTGACACTGGAAAGCTTGGGGGATCCGTCGCCTGTGACCAACTCTCCTTTAGTCTCCACTGAAGAGACCGCAGGTGAAGACGCCCGTGAGGGACTAACTTCTCGAGTGACGACAGGTGTCCGTCACGACTTGCCATCGCTGAGCTACCTGTTCCTGCCGAGACAGGAACTGGTTGGCTGCCTCCCTGAATCTGCTGATCCGCGAGTCTGCGGGAAGACTCGCCCTGCTACCAGTGTCGATCAGCATACCCACCGGTACTTCATCCTCTGCTTGGGCTCGAGATCGGACTTTTCGAAGTTCACAACGATCCCCAGATCGCGACAGAACTCGAGCAGTCGATCCCTGTCCTGTAGCAACTGCGAGCGGGAGCTCGCCAGGACTAACCAATCGTCGAGATACCTCATCAGACGTATCCCGTGGCGAATGGGGGGCCCAAGCAGACACCAGAGTGAAACACTCGCGTGAACACCTGTGGGGCGGTTGAGAGACCGAAGCAAAGTGCCCTGACTGGTACACATCCGTCCCGTCGAGGATGAAGCGGAGGTACTTTCTGGAGACTGATGAATGGGTATTTGGAAATACGCATCCTTCAAGTCCACTGAAAGCATGAAATCGTTCTCCTGATGAGGTCGAGCACTGAACGTGCCGTCTCCATCGTGAACCGGGTCTGGCGAACAAACCGGTTTCAGGGGAGAGAGATCTATCACCGGGCGCCAGCCTCCCGTAGACTTTCCACCAGGAAGAGTCGACTGTAAAAGCCCGGTGACTGATCCGTGACGATTTCTACAGCTCTCTTTGCTCAGCATGGTCTTGATCTCCTGTCTCAATGCTACGTCCTTCGATGACCCTGGAACGTACGACTGCTGTTGGACCGGGTTGGAGGTGAGGGGTGGCCGAGATTCGAAGGGTAATAGATATCCCTCCCGAAGGACATCTACAATCCAGGTCTCGGCGCCGTAGCGCTGCCAAGTTGCCCAATGGCTGGCCAGGCACCCCCCCACTTCCCGGCAGCAGGTGAGGGGGGAACGCCGTCCCTAGCGTTTCCTTTCCCCCCTTTCTTCGACTTCTTCCCAGAGCCTCCCACGGGAGGAGGAGGGCTGTTACGGCTCCCCTTGGTAGAATCGAAGAAGACAGATCTTTCCCCGGGGCTTCGACGCAGCTACCGTCTTAGCCACCGAGGAAGCGCTAGCCGAGCTCTTAGACTTGGCCGCAGTCCGAGGCTGCCCAGAAGCCTTCGAGACTGCCTGGTGAACCAGACGGTCACTGTCGTCAGTGCGCCGCTGTCCACCGCAGCGGTACACCATCTCTCCTGGGAAGAGAGACGTGGAACTCCGTAACAAAGGTCCGTTGCGAAGTCCCAACGCCGCTTCACGCCCAGGCCGCCCTGGAAAACCCGATAAGGACAGCGTCCCTTCGTCGGAGAACCAGGTTGGCCCACAGGTTCACCGTCTGGTGGGCAAGGAAGAGATGGCTCTTCCATCCAGACTGGCAAAGTCTCCTGAAGGACGAGTCCTACTTCGGGAGAAATTCCCCGGAGTTGGCTGCGACCTTAGATACTGTGAGGGACCACAGATCTAGCCAGGAGACGGCCTGGAAAGCTGCCATGGCGGTAGATTCCAGCAGGCCGAGTGGCCTCTTGCTGCGAGAACCACAGGTTCTCGGACAGGAGCTGCTGCAGAGACACCACCCGGAGTCAGCCTGGCTAACTCCGGGTTCACCTGGTTTGGGCGGCATCGGGTCTTCAGATGGCACGTAAAAACGCCGCTGTCGCAGCAGAGGAGGTGGAAGCAGCTTGCTCGACCTGCCAGACTTGAGCGAACCGTCTTGTCCGGAGACAAGCGATTCAACCTGGTCCAGCACTGAGTCCGCAAGCTCAGAACGCGGCAAACCCACCGTCGGTCTGGGTTCCCTCTTCGGGCCCCAGAACGACTCGAGCCGGGACGTGGACTCGGATGGTGGGAGCGGCGATCCTTCCGCGAGGTCGTTGTGCTGACGAATCAGCGCAATAACCTCGGCAAAGTTCCTCTGGATCTCAGGAGTGACTGCGTCCTGCGGAGTCGGACCGTCCAGTCCCTCAAACAGGAGCATCTCCCGAGACCCTCCTCCCTCAAGGGGAGGAACAGCGACAGACCCTCTCGGTCTCCTCCAACCACCTGTGCGTACGACCTGGCTGGCCCGAGAACCGTGCCTGGTACGTACGACGACGTGGTGGGATCCTGAGGGGCGCACCCCTCACGATCAACTCCTCAATACCTCGCCCCTCCCGGTGTAACCCGAGGAGGTTGAAAGGTATGGGAGAGGCAGACCTGACGCTCCCTCCTCGCTCGCTGGCAGACCAGCGCGGGGTTTGAAGACTGCAGGCGATCGCCAACCCGCGGTGGCGATCGAGCTTGACAGACCTAGTCGAGCCGTCTCGCTGTGGAGAACGGCTGGACCGAGAACAGCGGCCCCGGTCTCGTGTGTCAGAGGAGCTGGTGCTGGTCGCCGTACCCGATCGCTCTCTGTGAGAGTGACGGTCAGGCGACCGGCGAGCTCCACCGTCACGGTGAGATCGGTGCGTATCCTCACGGTGCGTCAGTTCGCTGGTACCAGCCGTGGCTGGTGCCCGGCGAACGGGGGGACATCTTCCCAGCCTCAGCCCGTGGCCGGTCATGGACCGTCACGCCGCCCCGGGTACCAGCTGCTCGCCGCGAGAGCGAGAGCTGGTCTGGTGAGAGTCGCGTGGAGCGGAGCTGTCACCAGTCTTCCGCTCCGTGCCGTGAACCTGACGCTGAGCGGACTCAGAGTTCTGGTTCTTGGCTGTACGGCCGCTGTTAGGCGACCGTACACTCGGTACCTCTCGCGAACGAGAGGCCGAGACGGACCCTGCTGCTGTGGCCGAACCACTGACAGCAGGTGAGGAAGTGTCGGTGTTAGCCGGCACTCCTCTGGTCCCCGTAGTCTTCTTCCTTGCGGAAGAAGAGACGGGTCCTGCCCCCCCCGAAGGAGCAGGGTGACCAGCGGGAGAACCCCCCGTCTCACCAGAGCGAGACGGGCCCTTAGAAGTTCCCGAAGGAGACTTCTTAGGGGGGGGGAGGCGACCTTCTTCTTCTTCGGCGGGGGAGCCTTAGAAGAAGAAGGGGAAGAGGCGGCAGACGACGACGACGACGAAGAAGACGATGAAGACGACGACGACACCTTCCTTCCTCCTTCTTCTTCTTCTTCGTCAACCTCCTCAGGACCGACGTCAGATCTGTCATCCAGAGCGGAGCCGGGGCTGCTGTTGCCGAAGCAACAGGGCCCGGACGCACCTGTCCGAACAGATCAGCATCGGGAGCAGCGGCGCCAGGAACAGGAACAACATCAGCAGGTGCAGGCATCACAGGAACGGCAGAAGAGACAGCAGGAGCAGTACAGGAACGGCAGCAGTGGTCAACGTCACGTCCGTGGACAGCAGCTGGGCAGGTACGGCAGGTTACGGCAGACTGTGTAGGCGGTCCAGATGGGCGGTACCAGCGGCACAGACATCCTAGGTACCGGTGGGAGGTTCCAGGGGCGAGCTTCTTCGGGCACACGAAGTCCGTCGCGGCAGCACGGCAAACCAGGTGGCGGCATCACACTCCCCAGAGGTACGGCGACTGGCCCCTGCACCGATGTAGTGGGTGTCACAGAGACCGCGTGCGGGGTGTACACCAGGTGAGGAGGTGAAGCGTAGCCGGGTGTTGTAAAGGGTCTTGGTGGTGGTCGTGACCGTAGCATGGGTGACCGCCACGGAGCCAGCGAGATGGTAGAGCAGCCCCTGGACACTCGGCACGCCCTGTCAGCCCCAAATCGTATGCCCACCAAACCTGTCCGAGGTCATCCTTTCGCGGCAACCGCACCTGAGGAGGCAAAGTCGGGTGATTAGGGGGGGGGATCCTCTACCCGTCGCGCGAAGACGAACGGATAGCGGACCCAGAGTACAACTCGACGTCAGGTATCTAGCGCCCTCCTCCACACTCGACAAGTCAGGAGAGGAGAAGGACCTAGAAACTCCCCCGAAGGGGAAGGCGCGATACGTGGAAGTTGAGCGGGCGGCAGGAAAGAAGACGAAGTGTCCGTCACCAAAGGAGTCGCGGGAGAGCTTTCCGACGACTCCTTTGCAGGCCTTCGCTTCTTCCTGCCCTCATACAAAGTCCACTGCGCCTCCGACCAATTATTGCAAACATCACATGGCTCGGCTCGGGTGCATTCGCGCCCCCGACACCGAGCACACAAAATATGAGGGTCTATCTCCGGGAAAGAGCGGAACTTCCCGCATTTACGCCCTTCGGTACCCGGGCATAGTCTCCGTGGGGTAGCGAGGCGAGGAGATTCCATCATTAATCAAAAACACTTCAAATATTATGAAAAGAGAGAAATGATTGTACTTACAATGAATTCTTTTCATACACAAACACAACCATATACTCAAGAAAAAGCAAACGCGAGAACGGGCGGGCAGAGAGCGTCGAACACACGTCCACTCGCTGTGAGGCCGAAAGCAAAAGTGATTTGTTTACCTCCCAGTCGCGCGCGCGCTGCCTGCGGACAAGCAGTTAACTTACCGAACCCCCCCAATTGTTCGAAAGCTTACGAACTATCCAGCTGCCGCTAGTACCTTCCTATTGTAAAAGGACCGAAGGTTTGTATGCCGTGTCGGAACAATATGTCATTTGTATGTATGTTCATATGTTCGAACTACTGTCTGTTCCTTCATAACTTGTAACAGAGATGGTAGACAGGGAGAACAGAGTTAGCTATCGTCATTAGAAGACCTGTACCTCTTTACCTAAGCTTTATCATGTAGAGGAATAGGATTAGCCATCATCATTGGCAGAAACGATCAAGCTATCGTTATTAGAAGACTTGTACAATCATATCTGATCTTCAGCATGTAAAACTTCAGAAGAATACAAATAGTTTTATATTTCGTGTTTTCTACAAGAACCTCCTCACCATGAGTTTAACACACCGTCGTAATAACCAACAAGATAATACCGACTTCGTAAATGATCTACAAACCCCCAGACACTCCATTGAAGATGGAAGTGCAATACCAACCGACTTAGCATAAGATTATCGCTAGTCTAACATTACCTCATAGGGCGCCTTATCATACAAGGCACAAGCCCTAATATATATTCATATTTAAGAGTTGGGGTAAACAAAAATGATTGGTTTGCCCTGACAGTAATGGACATAACATTATTTAGCTAGCTTCCCACAATTACCAACATCATTAATGTAGTTTTCCAACAATTATCAACATCATTAATATGTTTTCCCACAATTACCGACATCATTAATGTATGTTTATTTGTTACAACGTTTTTCTCTTATGGCCTTCTGCAAAATTTTAGGTAGGTATATACTAGGCTAGTAGCTAGATCTACCCATTTACCAATATGCTGTTGTACCATCATTTACTTCTTGACATACCTATGTTACCATATTTATTACTGAATATATCTGGGTGACATTTGGTGTTAAAAATTGAACCTACCACACTTTATTGTCTTGCTAATTTAGGAAAGATGTTAGGCTAGGTAGGTACCTACCTACTAGTAGGTAGGCCTATCCCTGTACTAGGTAATTTACTACTTCATTAATTATGATGTACAGTTAGTACAGTTCATAGTCTTTCAATTTTAGTTACGTAATTTTTCCAGTTGACCAAAAATTATTACTCGAGAATTGCATACTAGGTACTACCTACCTAGTAATTATATTTTCTTCCTGACACCAAAGGCGAATGTAGGTAGCCTAGGTAGGCTAGTCATTTTAAAAAATTTTCAAATATAATCTAGATGAATATGACATTAATTTCCCTAGGAAATGGTTAATTAATCCATCGACACACCCCAGGACTAACATTTACGACCGAATTTACTACCTATAGCTAATAGGTAGGTAATCAAATGTCACCCTCATGAGGCAGGCCTGGACTACCACTGTAAATGCTTACCATAGAAGTGGCAGGTTTGTTTCTTTTCCCAAACCTGTCTTTTATTATACTTCTCCCAAGGTCAGACCCTTTGCCTCCCTTTTTTCCGCCCATTGTGTCGTTAGTTATAAGTTACGGTGAAATAACACTTAGATAACAAGGTAAAATGTCAGCACACAATTGCACCACCACACGGCCAAAAAGTAGTAGTATTGAAGTGCTCTGTATGCAACGGCACCTCCTTAGGTATTAAAATTTGTGTGCATTTTACCTTAATTTTCTGAAAGAAGAAGAATGTTGCGGATTAAACTTTATTTAATGAAAATGATGTGAATTAGACAAGTGAATTTGATCACAAGATACTGTCAAAAGACAGCACTATTATACAGGTGAAATTGGATTTATAGGAAACAGAGGGGGCGAAATAGTAAACAATTAAACATGTTAGGTGTAGAGAACATCCATAACACGATAAATTTTGAAGAGAAAATATTAATAAAGAAATTGTAGAAAGTGGACGTTACTGAGGTGACAGTTTGCGGGTAAATAAAATTTAGTGATAGGAACAAAATGGAAAATTGATAAAATAGCGCTGTAAAAGACACAAACCAGAAAATTAATGTGTGAACTGAAATAATCTTGGAAGAGAAGGGGAAATAATGAAGAACCCGAGATTCATAGTCGGGCTCAGTGGGAATCAGCAAGTTAAAGGTGATGTCTGCAATTTCCGTGGAATTGAAAAAAAGGCAATTACACTGAAAATTTATACTTCTGAGCTTATAAACAGATAAAGGATCTGGAACAGGGCCTTTGATCGGGACATAACCTCGGGTCTAGACCCCTAAACTCTCCTAACAAAACTAAAAGAAAAAAATTGTATACTGGTTGCAAACGAGAGGCTAAAATCAGCAACCTGTTAATTTTCAATATTAACACTTTAATTTTCAGTAATAAAAATTAAGGAAAGTGATAACACTATAGTTTTAAAAGAGATGGATAAATTCAAGGTATCATATTGTCTTTATGGGTGATTTGTATTTTCACAATGAGTGAAATCTTAAAGATTAGTAACTCTTAAAGGTAGCATTAAGCTCAAAATCTTATATGTAAAATCAATGTCCGATGGATAATACTTTACAAGTAAAATAAATAAGTCAATGATCATTTTCGAGTTATAAAGCTCTACTCATCACTGTGCCCGGAACTGTGATTGTGGAACTTGGTCCCTGGAGGCTGGAACCCAGATGGCGAACTACATTGTAAATAAACGGGTTCTTTGGACGCAATAAAGTGATAAAATTATATCTATATAATATTTTTCTAGGGAAAAGGACGATCTGCCATTACAATTGACAGGCAGTATACGGTACTGCGGGCTTAAGGTGAGTGTTTAGTTTTAAAGTTACTATCTACCTAGGTAACTACTACTACCTACTTGTTTCTTAGGTTACCTATTATTTTTGTCATTGCAGGGTATCGGTCAGGTCAAACTTGGGCACACGGGACAATGCAATGACCGGGCCATACCCCTACTTAATATTAGCCTATAGTGAGTTTAGAGGTCCAACTTATGATACAATGGTCCATGTTTCGATTTTTAGTGTCTTTCGGGAACCCAGGGGGGAATGGGAATCCCTCCTCACCCCCGGGCCAGGTCAGGGCACTGAACCTTAGGTCAAGTTAGGAAAGTAAATTCTGAGTAGGTCAGGACACGATATTCAATGTAATGTTAGATTTATTTTCGTTGATGTAACTACTAGGGCTAGTGGTGTCCATTGTTCTCAACTGGCCCCCCCCCCTCCCATTATTGTTTCCCCTTCCTTACTGCCTTGCCTAAAGGGAATGGACAGTTCCTGGTCTACGCCCCCTAACCTAATGTGACCCTAAGGTTCTAGAAGCTGATAGTCCAATTTCCGTCAGTGGTCCCATAGTGTTGGTAGGCCATAGGCCATACCTAGTCTATGAAGGGCGGAGTATAGGTAGTAACTTGAGATTGCCAAATGTTTTTAGTGAAATCTAGTGTCAGATTTGTCAAAATCACTATAAAAATTATTGTAACATTTATTTCACATTTAAAATCACATACTGAGCGTATCTTGGCTACTAGGTAATTACCATTTTCATAGCCTTTACACCTCTATAAAAGGCATTCTTGGGAATGGTTAAAACTTACTCTGTTGCTAATACGGGTTCAATTAAATGCACATCAAGAGACTTGTGTTAGGTCTCGTAACTACCTAGAAAGCTTAAGGACCTAAAAAAACAGTGTTTAAAGCAGAATTTAGGCTATGTCTAAATCTGTCATGAAAGCCTGGGATGTTGATATAACCCTTAATTCCGTGAACCCTAACCATTATAATTTCTTTAGGATCAGGGCTAGGTATGAATGATTTGACTTGAGAGGTTAAAAGGGAACTTTTCATTCAAAATTCCAGCTGGCATGTCTTTCCTCAGTTCATTTGATGTACCTATACTTACGCAGACCCATGGCAGACACAGACAACTTTCGTTAGTGACCTAAAATCAATAGAAGCCTGTGGCTTGCAGAATAGGGACCTGGGGCATATCAGTGCCTCGTCAGGTGAACTAGCTAGAGAATACTCACTGCAAGGATTGGTGAAGCTTGGCATTGGGCTTCTTGCCTAGGTTAGCAATGACTTTTCCCAATTAGACTGCAAAAATTGTTATACAAGGTATCATCTGGTAGCCACCAAACTTGTAAGTTTAGGAAGCCAAGGTCTCTGTAAAAGCATTGGCCCTGTTTTTAAGCATATTTCACCATATTGGGGAATATTTAAGTTATTTAAGTTGATTGATCATGTGGTAGAAAGTACTTGGATTTTTTATTTTTTATAAATTATCAATTAGTACAGAAAGTTTGTAAGATGTTTTTGCATTAGTGATTGAAAATCAATTCAATATTGGTATTTTAATCCCACAGCATAATGAATTTCTGTGCTGGATGCCTGGAGCCATCAATCTCAACAAATAAGCCCGAGGCAGATGGAAGAGAAGTTCGTAATCTTGTGAGTATTTTAGAGTAATCTATTCGCTTTATAAATTCATATGAGTATTCAGACTACCATTGCTTCATAGTTTTTTATTTGAATGCTAGTTATTTTCCAAGTACAATATAGCTAATTTATGTTCACATTTAGAAAAAAATAAATGCTTGTAAGTATTGATCATAAGGAGGGGAGATTTATGATATAACACCTTTAGATTTATTGTCTTTAAATACTAAGAATACATTATTTAATGTTTATTCTGTATATCATAGATTTCTTGAAATCTTTAGACATAGATTTAAAGTTAATAGCAACACATTTTTAATAAAAATATGTGACAAAAGCAACTTTAGTCTCACTTGTTAAGTATGTACTACTCTGTTTGTCAAATACCCAGATAATTTTCTTTTTCTAAGGAACAGGCATCTTTTTAGTTACAGGAACAGATGATATTATAATAAGGAGGTATGAGAGAAATATTCCATTATGTTCTGAACTAAACAGATGGTTATGGTAGAGTTCTAAAGAAATGTTTGTCATCCTCTTTCCAGATTAGTGAAGATCCAAGTATAAGAAGAAAAGGATACATGGGAGAATATTTTATACGACCACCTGCTGACATTACTGTCACCTTCAAAGTTCCTATTGACATCAGTCATATCAAACTTAATACTTTCTTAGAGCAAAAGTATAGTACAGGATTCTCTATTTTCACACATCCAGAAGAGACCAGTCAGGATGAAGCACAGACTAATGCATCCAGATCAGTTTCAGAAGCCGTCTTGTGTGAAAATAATGCATCATCAAGTTCTTATGCCCAACCCAAAATGAATTCCCCTTTCACTTCATCTAATTTGCAACCTGTTCAAGACTTGCAAACGATTGAAGACAATGGTGATGTTTACTATTGTGTAGGGACATTTTTCACACAGGGTGAGGATTGTATTATTTTGAGGAATCACCATTACAAGCACTGGATAAGAGTAAGAATGCCTGAGGATAATGCCATATCAGATGGTAAGAAGATTTACCGGAGGGCTTTAAAACACACCAACAGAACAGCTCTGCGATGCATCAGGAAACTGATTGTGAGAATCCTAAGAACATCAGGGAGCATTCCCCCTGTTTTGCAAACCCTGGAAATTTGGGGTCAACCAGGAATTAAGACAGATAAGATCCTCAGGAAAGAGATAATGAGTCGATGGTTTGGACGGACCCGTTCTGTGGAAACCATTACTGTTCCACGCATATATAATTCACAGTGTGAAGAGGTATTGCATAAGGAATCTGAAACAGAAACTTCTAAGGAAAAAGGTATAAAGCTGTTAAAAGTAGTTTTATAGTTTGGGAAGATAGTAAGTTTAAATACAATAAGAAATTCACTTTTATACAAGCCTTAACTTGCTGGCTGTTGAGTAGTGTATTTAAATACAATAACAAATTCACTTTTATACAATCCTTAACTTGCTGGCTGATCCCATAAAAACAGCCCAAATTACTGGAGGGGCAATTGACAGTCATTTGATTTGCACAGCAATTCATCTCAGCAATTCATCTCAGCAATTGCTACCCTTGGTATGGGGTCCTTCACATAATAATTGATGTTTTGCCTCTTGTAACCTTTATTTACTTCATTGTTTCTTGATAGTTATCAGAATGGTGGATTTTCTGTTATTACTACGGAGCAGATCTCCTCTTGTTTCTTTTGATGATGGAAGCTTGTCATTTTTCATTGTCTCAAGGGATGACATTACATCTGAAAGTTATTTACATTCTCTATTAGTTCCTGTGTTGTATCATCATCCTCCAGTTGCTGTTCATTTCATTTATTAATTTCTCAGAATATTGCTCGTTACTCCATTGAGTCCGTTTTTAGCATTTATTTTAAGTTACATTTTTTCTACTTTTCCTGAACTATTCACTTTCCTTTTCCAAATAAGAACGACATTAGCAGGTGCACTAAATGTGTAGAGTAGACATTGTTTACAGTGGGCCTTGAACAGGATGCTGTAGGTGGTCTTAAATGCTCTTAGCAGCATGCATATTCCCACAACTTTGATGCTGGTTTGTTTTATTTGCCGTCTTTGAAACTCCCTTTAGACTGCCTAATTTTTTTTCTCACTATATGTGTCTTTTATCTCTTTTTCATTAATTCTTTGAGTGATTCCTGTAAATTTAAGAACTCCTTTTGGCCAGTCCTGTGAGTGTAGAAGTTGGACTTGATTACTATGTGATGTGGTTAAACTGCCCCTTAATGACTGTATTATGATTTCACTAAATGCTATGCATTGTGCTGTACTGTATTTATTCCAACCTCTCCTGTCCCAGTTTGGCCCATACCAGATGCAAGTACAATACATACACGACTTCATGGGCTCAAAAGTTTAGGATTCCAGCCAGTTTGATATTTGACTTGTCATTATCGATTTTAATGCAATAGAGAAGTTCTCCTGCTGTTTTTTTTTTCTTCAGTGTTACATTTAGATGTAAGGAAGTAAGAGAGGTAGTTTTTTTTGTAGACACCTTTGAATATTATTTAGGATACATTACAAATGTCAAAGTATAACATTAAGTTTCTATAGTGCAAAACAAGTTTTTTGTGCTAACTTGTTAATCTTATTAAGCCCTCATTGTGGTTAAGCGCCTCAGTGGCGTGGTTGGTATGGTGTTTGCTTCCCACCTCGGTGGTCGCAGGTTCGATTCTCGCCCATTCCATTGAGGAGTGAGAGAGGTGTATTTCTGGTGATAGGAGTTCACTCTCGTTGTGGTTCGGAAGTCACGTAAAGCCGTTGGTCCCGTTGCTGAATAACCACTGGTTCCATGCAACGTAAAAACACCATACAAACAAAAAAAACTTCATTGTGGTTATTTGAGATAATAAATGTGGCCATTTAGTGTTGATCTTTTATTTTTTAAAATTTATTATAATATATTTAACACCAACAAATGATTGCAATAATAGCTAGGAACATTATTGACTTGCTAAAATGCCTGTTTTCAGATTCCACTGAGGTACCCGAAGATTTTTTGGATCCTCTTACTTGTGAAGTCATGACAGTTCCTCTCCTTTTACCCTCTGGCCACTCCATAGATGCCAACACACTTGACAGGTTAGTATCTTTTTGTTAAGACATTCTATGCTATTAGAAGAAACTGCAGGAAGATATGCTTTCTCACATATTATTTTTACATAAATCTCATTGGAAGTTATGTAACAAATGCTTTGCTAATAATGTATAATTTTTTATAATTCTTCATGCTACTGTATAGCTTTCATATGATATTCTTGCTATTAAGTACTGTATTTGCCAGCAGATCAGACATGGTTTTAAAAAATTAAATGTTTTAATGTAAAGATCACTGTGCATTAATGAGCTCCTGTTAAAGATTGATGACTGGTGATTAATACTAAATGTCATTTGGTACTGAAGTATTCTTTGCGCACCACATAATATTACCCAGTTTTTTAGCTATGCTTAACTGTTCCATTTCTCAAATTTACTAGCTTGGTTATTAGTTTTCATGAAATGATTATGAATTTTAAAGACATCATTCAACACTACATATGGTCTATACAGCTGAAGATAAACCTGAATTTTCCAACATTGCTCTCCATTTTAGTCTTCTTTTGGCTTTTCCTAGGCAAGGCTGGATTAATATTAAGTCCTGTAGTTTAACCAGACCAATTAAAAAATCCTAATGCACCTGGGCCTGATGTTAAGTGCTTTTCTTTGGTATTTGCCTTTCAGGGTTTAGTACTTGGAAATTTTATGAAAAAATTGTAGAGAGATTTTAATATTTACTAGTACGTTACTTTATTTTACAGTTACACTATCAATTACCTGACTATCTTGAAATTGTATAGCAAAAAAAGTATCAAGGCAAGCAGGGCTACTGTATGCTGTCTGATGAGGATAGTTTAATGTTTACATCATACTGAATGGCAAATAGTTTATACAGCTAGATTTAAGAGACACCCGTCGTGACTATGAGCCAGCCCAGGGGTAAGTTAAAGGATTACTTGGAACCAGTTCATAGTAGGTTTCCAGTTAGAGCATATATCTGAAAATCTCTGATGGGCTTTTTGTATGATGGAAAGCTCAGATCATTTTCTACTGTATTTCCTTAAGTAAACTATACTGTAATCCTATGCTGTATTAGTTTTGATCAATTCCAGATTTATTGCTCATGAAGCAGTGTGGGGCCGTCCTGCATCAGATCCATTCACAGGCGTACCCTTCAAGCATGGGCAAATGCCCGCACCCAATGTCCCTTGAAAGCTCGCATCGACAGGTGAGGATGTTGTTTTAACAATTTAAAAAAAAGTTGAAAAAAGTTGAAGTTTTTAGCATAAGAAATACTATTTTAAACCCATCAGTCATACTCAACTTAATTTTGAAATGTGATAGTTCTGAGATTCATAACCTCTTAAGAGCTACTGAAAGAAGAAGAAGAAGAAGACTAGCCATGTAACTAACAGCTGAGTAACAGTGTGCACATGTGCATCTTTGATTTATCAGTAGGAAGGATCTGCCAGCCTCATTTTTTTTATGTGCAAAGCAGCTGGGTGAGGGGATTTGGAGGAAACATTATTATGACTTATGGGAGTGTATGAAAAAGTTTTATGCCAGTAACTTCAGTTGTTTCATGACAAACTCAATAATTAACCTAAATTGCCATTTAGGTGGGATGAGAGGTAGGATTACATGCTACTAATTATTTCTTTACTAGTTTAGCTGCTATTTTGTGCTGTAGCCATACTTTTCAGAACACGTAAACAAAGTGAAACTAAAAGGTTTGTATTCATGTCACAAAAAAATAAAGATTTTAGTTTTACGTTTTGACTAACTAACATTTTAGACCTTGACAATGGAGTGTTGAAGTTTTCCTTTTGATCTTTTGCAGATTCCTGTTATTGAATGCTGATCATCCACTGGTTCAGTCATGTGGTCGGACTTTATCTGCAAGTGGAACACAGCAAATGAGTAGTTTAAATGGCTTCATTAATGGCTATAGAGAAAATAGCATTATCTCGGGCGTGAAAAGAAAGTTCGACGATACTGCTGATTCAAAAGAGGAGAGTTGTGCCACACTGCAGCAAGATCAAGTTAACTGTGAAAGTGATGACAAGGAAAGAACTAAAGATTCATCCATAAATAAACCTGGTACCTCTAAGACAATAGAAACTCGAGTACCTCAGAGCCGATTAGGAAAGGAATTGCCCAATGAAAAACATGTTAAGGCGGATCATTTATCATACTATCAGGCCTTCAGACAGAGGAGAAATCAGCTTAGTAAGCCTCCACAAAGTTCAATGGCTCAGAAACCATCAAGTAGCCATCATGGACTAATACATATGATAGGCAGTGCTCTTTCTTATACGCGACAAAATGGTACAGGTTCAAAGACCCAGAACCAGAGAGTGTTGGGAAAACCAAATACTGTGATTCAGGGGGATGCCAAGGCAGAAAATACAAGTGCCCTTGATTTAGCATTGAAAAATTCCCCTGCTTGCACTTGTGGGGAAAAAAGTGATCTTTACAGTTTACAGTGTAGCCATCTCATGTGTAGGAAGTGTTTGTTTCAACAAAACAAGAGTACAGTGACTTGCTCAGTTTGCCAGCGAGAATGTGAAAGATCAGCGGTATCAAAATATCACAAAAAGAGTATTTTTTCTATGGATTATCAGTGACTTTCATTATCCTCTTGCGCGAGTATAAATAGCAGTAGATTTCAAGTTTATTGCTTTCAAAAAATGGAAGAATCGGTTTCCCTCTTACTCTGCATGCAGCATCAGTTTTGTATCACAGTATTCTGAATTTCTGAGGTACACAATATAAATGTAGTACCTGTATTTTTGAACTTCATACCTTCTTCCATCCATTGTAGCTTTACGATACTGCAATTGTCTTGTGAGTTACATTTTGACATATTGCACAATGTTTGCTAAAGTAAAATCACTATTTTTACAATAAATGACAACAAAACACTTTTTATTCAAACCTATTTACCATAAGGTAGCCTTTTACTTTGCAGGACACAGCCAGGTGCACTAAAAAACTTAAAGGCACTAAAAAGAATGCTTATCCAGTTCTCTATTACTTAATGTAATCATTAATACTCCTCGTTTTACCTTGCACGTTCTTATAAGTGTGGAAGTGCTGTCTTTCCTGGTTTATTCAGTTTGTCTTGCTTCCAGCTGTTTCTACAGGAGCTGCTCTTGGTTTTGCCAATACTGATGTTGATCATGTCTTCACTTCCTGCTTGTGTCTTCAAAGGGCAAAATCTCTGAGATGTAGCTGGTGTTCTTTTCAATGGACGCTGTTTCCTTGCTGAAATGCAGTAGTGTTCTTGGGAACTGATCAAACTAAAGAGAAACTCTAGTCCTTCCTCTCAGATGTCCAAGAAAATCCAGGTTCCTTGTCTTTCCAAACTTTTCCTGAACATTTACACTAAAAATTTTATGCATAAAATCTCCCTATACGTACTGTACTAAACTTGCTTCTCATTGAAATATCAGTTTCATTACTAAAAAAACCAGTAATAAAACATTGCTAACCTATGAGCCCTTAATATGAAAGTCCTGGTCTTAAGTTCACTACAGGTTCTTTAAATTAAAAATAAGCCAGTGCTTAAACTAGTTTTATGAATAAAGATATAAATAAAAAAGTTTCCTCTTCATTTATTCTTATGGAAGTTAGCAGTAAAGGAAAGCAGGCCCATAGGATGTGTAGTGCTATCAGTGGACCTTAAGGTACTTTGAAGTGTGCCTTTGGCCCCTAGCTACAACCCTTTTCATTCCTTTTACTGTACCTCGTTTCATATTCTCTTTCTTTCACCTTACTTTCCACCCTCTCTTAACAATTCATAGTGCAACTAAGGTTTTTTCTTTTTACACCTTTTAATCTTTTACTGTTATTTTCTTCATTGGTTCCGGTGCTTGGCCTTTGGCCTACAATCTATAATCGATTCGATTCAAAGGAAAGCAGGTCTTCAAGATGAGGTGCTCATGAAATATTTTGCTGTCTTTCAAGGACGTATGAAGCCTTGGTCAAGCTTTTTAAAGAGTAAGTACATTATTTCTGTCAAAGAGTCAATTCAAACTTGTAGCATTGGAAATACTCTGCATTTTGAGAGGACATTAAAAAAAATTAAACATTAAAAAAATGGGTGTCAGTGCATCTGGCAAATTTCTCAATCTGAGTCAATATATTTTTAATTGCCAAATCACCGATAATCCTATTTGCCAGAAACTTCCTCAACATACACAGCTTTTTACACTTACTATGCAGTGATACATCTTTTTTTCTATCTTGGCCTGTCTGTGTCATTTTTTCCACCTCCCTGCTGACACCTCTAAATAAAATACTATTCACAAACCTGTTTTTTCCTTGCCACACCGAACTTTTTACCACTTTTTCAAGGTAAATCAAAATTAATAGCATTTTCAATTATTCTTATGTCACATATACTGTTTTACACATTTCATCTCAGCAGCTTACTATGCCATTTTTCTTTAATTCACACTCAGCTCCCACACTTCACTTCCATAATGGAGAGTGATTCAACATTCCTTTCATATATTCTCACCTTTGCTTTTCTAGATGATCCAAGTATCTTTTTTCAATCTTTTGCAACACACCTTGATAACATTCTTGCTTCACCTCTTCTGTAACTCACTTCTCTCATCTTACCAGGGTCTGCTGTTGTACTGTATTTATTCATTTGCAGTATCTGTATGATTCACTCACTTCCATTCTTCCACCATTCATTTTACATACTCATACTTAACCACAAATATCACTTGACATGCAATTAACAATATCTTGGGAATAACTTACTGCCAATGGGACATTAAGATAAAAACATTTGCAAAGATTTGAACCATGGCTTAGGGTGCTTGGAAAGACAGACAGTCGAATTGCCCATTCATTTTTATAGAGAGGTATTAGTTTGTATAAATTCTATGGTATCTAAATGACTAATATCTCGGGTAAATCATAGACTTAATGGAACAAATAACCGCGCAGGCTTTTCATGCGCTGTAGTACCGTGTTCAGCCTTTAGAAACATCTTTTTGTCCTTTCACCTTCATTAAGGTTTGGATAACCTTCTTGTATTTATAGAGCGTTGGTATGACCGGATATTATTTGTTAAAACAATCCTGTTGATCATAAATTAGTCTTGAACTGTGAAGAACCCAAAGAGAACGCTTCCAGTACGTATGTTTAGAGTCTGACACCCTGGTCCTTGGCCCCGTCACCCCGTGCCTCCTTCACAGATGTTCCATTGATGAAACTACATTTTCAATGCTTTGACATTTCATTTGTCATTTTGCAGCTAGAGTGTATATCGTGGTTATAATATTTCTGCAATTTTTTCCCCTCGGGAAGCCGGCAACTGACCAGTTGACCAGTGTGTAGAAGGAAAGACCTCAGCTCTTGTTTCGTACTAATTCTTGTGCAAAATTCCTCAATCAATCATGAAACTAATGTCAACAGTGTTATCAGTTTTTTTTATTTCCACTATTGTCTGTATTCATATAATATTGACGCCTCTGCATACCAGGAAGGTTACGTTAAAGTAGCACAAACACTTGAAAAGTCACGAATTTCAGGTAAAAGTGGCTCAATTTATCATTATATATATATATATATATATATATATATATATATATATTATATATATATACAAATATATATATAAATATATAAGATATATATATATATACACACATTGTAACACAATGCAAATTACTATTTATCATATCTATTTATCAATCTATATAGTATGTGTATGTATTGTATGTACACACATTCATAGCATAATAAAGTTATACTTACATTTTAGTGGTTAATCCTGGCTATATGGTACACGTTTCTTTTTCAAACCTGAAGTAAATTTCTCTTTTCAAAACTGAAGTAAATTTCTCTTTTCAAAAATATTTTATTGCCTTTCTAATCAAACTTAAATTGTTCCTTTTCAAAACTAAAGTACATTTCATCCTCTCAAAATCAGTGACTTTCTTGAAAAATTAGGACACTTCTTTTTCGCAACTAAAGAAAAAAAATTAAAGCACATGCTATAGTCTCTTCCAAATTTAACTAGAGTACCAAGTCATTCAGTAGGCTTTCCACATTATCATCATCTTTCTCATTTTTATAGACTGAAGAGTCATATATTTCAGCATGGATCTTTTGAGTTCAAATGTTGAACAGCATTTGCCATTCAATTCCAGGCTGGTCTTTATTGAGGTTAAGAGCTCTATAAGCCCATTCGATTTCTCAACTTTGTTTTACCTCGTGTAACTCTAGAGAAAACCCTTTCAACTTGAGCATTACTTACTGGAAGGCTGTAGACTTTTAATGCAAATTCTGATATATCCTTTAAAACTAGTTCACCTCCTGCATTGGTTACACCAATCGCCTTTGTCCAAAACTCAGTACCCGATGTTGGGACTTTCCCATTGAAAATATTACTCCAGTTTAGGTTCAACAAATTTCGTCACTGACTTCCAATATCTGCTATCTTAGACTGATCGTCAGCTAATTCTAGAGGTAATAATCAGAAAATGGGGTTAGTGTCAGCAGTAGATTATTACGTATTATTATTATTATTATTATTATTATTATTATTATTATTATTATTATTATTAGTAGTAGTAGTAGTAGTAGTAGTAGTAGTAGTAGTAGTAGTAGTAGTATCATTATTATACAAAATGAATGGAAGTAGCCCAAATCGAATAAAAGAGCCCAAGTCAAATCAAAAGTAGCCAAAAAAGTCGCAAGTAGCAGACTGTGAAATCTTGTCGCCCAAAGGTGTAAAAAGTAGCCCAATTTGTGGTTTGTAGCCCAATCTGGCAATCCTGTGACGGGAAAAGCAATTGAGACCCCAATAGGTACCCAAAATGGTAGCCCAGAACCCTTACTGATTTTATGACATTTTAAAACCTGATCTAGCAGTAGATGAAATATGGTGGTAGGTTCGATGTGTAGGCATAAAGGTGGGTACACACGTGAGAGCCGAACCTTGTATTTGTAACCGAGTTACGCATATACGGTTAAAGGTGTCAAAATGTTGAGGACGAACCGTAATCACGTTAAGCACGTAACTTCATTTCAATCCACTGCGATCATCAGTCTGTCTCTGTCCGGGTTGTTTACCGACGATGGCCACCATGCAAGTAGCAGCTGCCGCGTATATTTATACACATTATTTAACGAAGATGAAGCGAAATAAAAGAAGATGGTGGCAATCAAGGTTATATACTAGAAGGGTAGAATACAGTGGTCGGGAATTACTCGCTGACATGAGATTCCAAGAAGTTTCTGGCCACAGTAAAGTCTTTTCTTCGAAATAACTAATAAATTGGACCTCTTCCTCACTCCAATCAGCCATGGTACTGACTGACCAAAACAAGGGACTCTACTGTGGACGGCCTTGTTCATAGTCGGTGTTAACAAGTTCAGCAACCTCTGTTGATACGCGTGTCATACAGGTCCCGTCCACACATTGCGTAACGTTCAAAGAGACCTCCCTTTGATTCGGGGCCCAAAAACCGCCAATTGGCGGGACGGAGGCCGAACGGAGCCTCGAACCTCGCGGGTTCGGGGTTCGGGGTATAATTAGAGGAACCGTCCACACTTGCGTTTTTGTTACAAGAATCGGTTACAATACAAGGTTCGGTTCGCACGTGTGGTAGGTAACTATCTATAGGCATTGATTAAACATGCAAGGTTTTTCAGTCGGAACAATCAATGCT
Organism: Macrobrachium nipponense; assembly: GCF_015104395.2. NCBI lineage: Eukaryota > Metazoa > Arthropoda > Malacostraca > Decapoda > Palaemonidae > Macrobrachium > Macrobrachium nipponense. Next base: position 39,946,799 of record NC_087208.1, on the reverse strand, counting down.
CAGGTAGGCAGTAGGTAATGAGCAGCATTTTGTGTGATACCTAAGTGTATTTTCCTTATATAACTAGATATCAAAGTCCGAAAATAGACTGCATATTTGTACTGGAAATGCCAGCTAAATAGTCAAATACTCAGCCTGCTGCGACATGGCAAAATATCCACAGCTTATATTATAAGCATTTTGACAAATGAGTGAATATAAATATTGACGAATGAACGTCAAAACATTGGTGTATGATTCGCTCACATGTTGAAGGGAGTGTGGTAATACGTCTTTGGTAATACGTAAGGCTTATTGTAACAAAGTATGGTACGTATTTTACTTAAATACCACTCTATTTAAGCTTTTATGCTGTGCCCTCAAGTCCTCATATTGCGTTTCATATGATAATCATACTAAAACATCTAAGATTATTAGGCCATAATCGAGATAGTATTTACTGTGATGTTTTTTCTTAACGCTCATTCCCATGGGACTGGGACTAAAGCAGGAGGCATATTTTCCTTATGTAAGTACTTGCATAGAAAGCTAAGGTTCTGATTCACAGAAGCTACCTGGTTTTGAGCACACCATTGTTGGGCAGGTATTTCTGGCCCCAATCTTCTTGTATCACTGGCATCTGACTCTCAAGATTACTGATTTTTGTGCTGGTTTTCATGACTTCCTGTCTGCACATCGCTAGATTTGTCTCTGGAGGCTTAGGTATGCCCAACTCTGGATCAGCACTCCCCTAGTCTGTACAGTTTTACATTAGTACTTTAGGTACCTGCTTTTGTACTTGTGGTAGTTGGTGCACATATTTGCCAGGGATGTCTTTGCATGTGAAATCTAATTTGACTTCCAAGGTCATTGGTGATTCCTCTTGTCAGCCTTTTTCAAGAAATGTTTTAAATGTTTTTAATCATCGATCAGATTGTGTTTCTGTCAAGTCTTGATTACTCCCTTGTATTGCAGGCAGGTGAAGGTAACACACAGGAGGACCTCTTCACTTTGGCTGCTTTTATCATGTGACAGCAATTGCCAACGTCAAGGTTATATGTTGGTCATGGAGGGCTGAAGTTTCTGACGAGGTCTCTGTGACCTCTCGTGGTCAGATCCTGAAAAGGTACGTTGAGGGAATAAAGTTGTTACATTTTCTGTAGGAGTGTTAATAATCTACTTCACTGACTGCTGTAACATTAGCTATTTTAATAAAGCTGAAATTTCTTTTCTTTTACCATATTAACTTATTCCATTATTTGTTAGGATAGTTTGAGATATGGACGTTGGACTTGGTTTAATTTGAGACATTCTTAATGAACTGTTGACTGGCATTGTGTCTGTGACTAGTATGATCTCTTATCAGACAAAACAGTTAAATCAGAATTTTTCTGTGTCATCTCTTGTAAAATGCAAGTCATTACAAGAAAGTTTGTCCACAAAATTGAATAAATAAGTATATCTTAATTTAAGCAGACTACTGAGCTTATGAGCAACTTTCCTAGGGCTGGCCCGAGGATTAGATATTTTCACATGGCTAGGAACCAAGTGTTTACTTATCAACTCGACCCACAGCTTATTGTGGGATCTGAACCACATCGAGAAATGAATTTCTATCACGTGCACAAATATTTGATAACAGTATACAATATAAAATTACTTATGCAGACGAGTGGTGGACCTCTTCAGCTGTCAAAAGCAAAGAGGTCTCCAGTGTATGTATGAGAACTTTTGTTGTTAGAAATAGCCATGTTCTTATGTTACGTGTTATACTATGAGGTAGTATATAAAATACTTTTTTGCTTAAGATAACCCAAAGATAATTTTTTTTTACTAGGATACCTTAGGATGGGAGTCTGTTCAAAGTCTGCTGTTCACTGTGGATTACTTTGTCTTATTTAGCAAGCCTATAGGAAATGTTTGTTTATTAGAGAGTTCAGTGTGGTACTTTGCCAAGTATTTTAAATTTTTGCTAACCTTCTGTGTATCCAATAGTACACAGATGAAGAGCCAATCATATGTAAAATGTCTATCTGTAAAAGTGTTGTGAGTATACTCTTGCAGTTTAGTAAAAGTACATTTTTTGCATTCCAGATGTCTTTGCATGAGGAATAAAAGTTATCGTTGAACAATTATCACAAAGATGAAGAAAAATCACCAAGATCATCTTCCTGCTAATGTATCATTACATGAAAAGTACTCTTCAAGCTACAGAGCTTTAATTTGACTCATGCATTCATGTCTAGTGATCTATGATAACTTGATTTATGCACTGAAGTTTAGAGTTCTTAGCTAACTTGATATAAACAGAAATAATGTTGTAGGTTATGAATTTTCAATAGATCATTTTTGTGTAGTGATAACTAAGTCTTGGTCTTCAGGGGCCTCACGAGGCTGAAGTCTATTCAGAAAACTTGCTGAAGGTAATTGTATAGTTTGATACAGGCCATGGTGGTGAGTTGGGTTATAACTAATCCTTGGTCCAGAGGTTTGGAATTTGAAGTGCAAGTTTACAAGTAAGAATGTTTTAATTATAAGATCAAGATTGAAATATGGTGCAGTATTTGTAGAATATTCTTTGTAAGAGAAGTTTGATTTGTTGGAGTTGTTAATGACAGAACAGTGAGAGTGTTCTGCATTTGTGACAGTGAATTTCACAAATGCAGAGGTTACTACATTGATAGTGGAGATTTTGGTGTTTGCAGTAGACCATGATGGGGTTTTTGTTGAAGTGAATGTTATTGTTTGACAGTGGAATCATAGCGTTCAATATTGATCAAGGTTTGGCCTCACAAAAATATTTGTTTATGAGAGTAGCAATGATAATTAGAAGAGAATTGGTCCTTGAGAATTTCAGGTGTGTTGGAAGTGTTTGTTCTTGATAATTTTGTATTCAGATAATTTGTCGACAATGGACCTACTATTCAGCTTTCAGTAGGCAGGAGTGGAGTTGTAATTTAGCAATCAGTTACTGGAGTTGCTTTTGTAATGGAGTAATTAGTTTGTGATAGTGAGATATAATGACATGAAAAAATTATTTCACGACAGAAGTCGATATATTAGACTGTCAGATTGTTTTGATTAAGAACTATTATGTTATAATGGTGTTTGTTATTTTTTGTGTAGAAAGTGTTTGTAATATTTTTGCATACACGTCAGGAACAATCCTGATTTTAAGCACCATATATACTCTCGTATCATGCGACTTTTTGAAGACCTAATTCTGAAGCTAATTTTAAGGGGGTTGCATCATACAAGACGTATAAAATTAGCGTATCTGTTATTCACATACGTATTGATGTTGTATTATAAAATGCAAAAATAGCGAATACGGTATACATCTTCTCTGTGGATCTTTTAAAAAGTTATGCTTTACTTCTCTGTATCCAATGATATTGTATGTACAGTATTCTCATATTACTAGTATTGTATTACATAATACAAACAGCGATCATGCGCCATTTGCATTGTTTAGGTTTTTGTGAAGTAATGATATCAATTAAAATAACAGTAAAATGTGTTCTTTCGCGCACAGTAGTTTTGATTAAATTACCTTTCTCTCCAATTTTATTTATGATAGAGTTTGACGACATATTGAAGAGTAGTAGGGTTTCATCCACGTTTCCGATGCATGATAATTTGTCATTAGCAGCTTGAACATTTTACGGTCTTTAGCTACAACTGGCAGCTTAAATTTAGCAGTATATTTCCTTGCCGATCTTTTCTCCTTAGCAAAAAAGAATGCACAGCCCTGTACTGTAAAAATATTTCAGTGCAATTCTACTTAATGTCATTTGTTACAAATATACTACAATAATTTTTGATTATCGTACGATTGTTGAAATGCAAGCAAAATTTTTTATTTTCTGACTTGGTTGTTCATAGCAAAACCAATGTTTCTCATTGGGTTGTTTATGGTTGTACGCGTTTACGCAACAAGTATAGGGTAATTAACGGTACTTTTATCATTCTCCTAAACTTATTTAACTAGATTATGGGATAAAGAGATGGAGAAAAAGAGGTTTTTCTATTTTAATTTGGTCTCTGAAAAATACCTCCTATAATGCACGAGTTACATGATAGAATAATTTTTTATGGGTGAAAATATTGGGGATTGCAAAATACGCAAAATCGTGTGTTACACGAGTATATATGGCAGCTATTGGTTGTACTGTAATAATGTGATGGGCTCCAGTTTCATGTTATTTGAAGGCTTTTGAAAATAAAATTTGTATTTGTTTTATTTACAATGAGTGTAATATGCATTCTCTCTCTCTCTCTCTCTCTCTCTCTCTCTCTCTCTCTCTCTCTCTCTCTCTCTCTCTCTCTCTCTCTCTCTCAAATTTGTATTTGTTTTATTTACAATAAGTGTAATATACATTTCTCTCTCTCTCTCTCTCTCTCTCTCTCTCTCTCTCTCTCTCTCTCTCTCTCTCTCTGACAGTATCTCACGTGAGAGGCACGTCTACCTATTAATGAAGTGGTGTAATTATTTTAAAACTGGTTAGTTATTTCTATTGTGTTTGCATCTTCCACCATATTGACACAGGTGTTTTTTTTTTTACATTAGGGGATTAAGTGTATGTGTTCAGAAAGGTGAACATCTACGTAGTTACGTAGTTGCTCTTGGTACTATTGTTTCTCTACGGACTTTTTAAAGTCTTCTTTAAATTTGGTTGCACTCACAGGATTGCATAACGTGAATTATTTGCTATTTTTTGTTTCATAGTTACTTCCAGTGTTGTGTAAGGAGAGGATCATCCTAGTTGAGCATTGTCAAGAGTTTGAAATTTTTCTTGCATTAGGATCTTGCCATTATTCCTGTAATTCAGCAGCTGCTTGGGTACAAAACAGCTGGCAATGCCAATGAACTTTGTCATGTAGACAAATAAAGCTAGGCGATTCTGTAGCCCATGCACCTATGATTTTGCTGTTCAGTCACCTACAAATTTATATAGGTACTACATGAATGGTACCTGTATGTTTTGGACAATTGGTCTATTGTTATGCCTCTTCAACTGTTGGAAACCTACCTAGAAATAGTTTTCATCCTTCAGGATAGCTAAGGCTTTGTAATTGTATCATCTTTAGGTTAGTTTGTTTGGTTGTATGGTGCTCTTACGCTGCATGGAACCAGCGGTCATTCAGCAACGGGACCAACAGCTTTACGTGACTTCCGAACCATGCCGAGAGTTAACTTCTATCACCAGAAATACACATCTCTCACTCCTCAGTGGAATGGCCGAGAATCTTTAGGTTAGTAACTGTCTTTGTGTGATCACTGCTGCCGCGCAAGAGCTAGGCTTCATTCCACCCTGTGTATTTTGTACCTGTTCAGTAATCCTCATTACATACTGGGGCCATCAGCTCAAAATATCATTGATTATGGATTTATAGACACAATCTAATTGTCCAGTGATTTGGGCTATATATACTTTATAACTTCGCACAACCTACAGGACCATTTATGCTTAAAGTGTTACATTATATTGTACAAGTTTTATAGCTTGTACAATGAGGTTAGGTGATAACTTACTGGCTATTTTTAAAAGCATATTATCGTAATGCAATGTAATTACTTGGTTGCAGTCTAATCCCTAGTTTCAAGGAAGATTTTGTAGTCACAGCTGACCTTGGGGAGAGTCAGTTTTTTGTTTTGTACCTTGCAGGTCATAAGCCACTCGCGCAGTGCTCTCCGAGACATGTTTGTGGATGAAATATTTGATGCTCTTTAGTCAGTGTCTAATTGGCTTGGTCAGTTGTCCCTATCACATGTTTGTGGGATGAAATATTTGATACTCTTAGTTTCTAGCTGTTTTGGTCCGTTGTCCCTATCAATCTCATTTTGTTTGGATGGCTGTTGCAACAGTTGTTTAACAATCCTAAAGATACCGTTTAGATTTTGAATGCTTTAATTCCATCTACAGACTGTCTTTTGTGCAGTGACTGCTTGCCAGTTTCCTGCCCAGTCAACCCCTCTGAATCGGTAATAGCACGAGTTAAGTGGATGCTACAGGAGCAAAATATGATTGAATACCTTTTTGTGCTACAGATTTGATAAAGGCCTTTCTAAACATGCATGAGATAAGCTGCATCTAGCGTAGATGCTTTAACTGGAGGTCGTTTGCAAAGGTATGGGCGTATGATTGTGTTAAGTCGGTGTAGACAAAGTCACTACTACTTGTGAAGGGATTTGAAAATCTACTCGATTGCCAAGGCTTGCGAAAATGGTGGTGTGTGTAATTGGTTATTTTTTCTAAACCTGAAAATTTGAGAGAATTCTTTTACTTCTGTAGTGATTGTTGAAAGGTTACTTGAATTGAGGAGGTTCCTGAAAAGGTAGGATCAGAGTAATTAAGGAATACTATTGGATCTTGGATGCATGTGACTGTAATAAAGATTTTAAGTATAAACGTCAAAAAATATATCAATGCCTAAAGAGAGTGGTCCACAAATGAACATTGGGAGTAGGCTATTTGGCTAAAAAAATCTAAATTGAGATTTAATGTATATTTAAACTCGTGAAATACTAAAGTAATTAAGATGCATTAAGGTTAGGTTGGTCTAAAGAATTCAAATGTCAGACCTGTAATAAAATTGCTTAATATAAAGGTGCAAAATAAAATCCAATTAACAGGACTTTTTTTTTATTTAAATCTCAAATTAAAAAAAAAAAAATTTTTTTTGGGTACTCCTTGGAACCAGCATCAAATGACCCAAGGAGAGGCTCCTTCTCAGCAGGAGGTACCTAGGCAGGTGTCGGTTTTAGACCAATTGAGAGCCGGAACTCTTAAGCTGAATGCTCTAATGGTAAAGTCCATACCTCCTTTATGCTCTCCGTGTTATCCCATTTTCTACCATTGCTAAAGAACCAAATCAAAGAAAACGTGTTAGGCACAACAACTTAAGCCAAGCCTTTTGTTACCTTCAGTCTTGCACTAAAAATAAATTCTTGCATAACATCTGGTCTTGATAATGTCGTGTCTATTGGGTTTTATACCCGGAATATCATGAGATAAAGACAAAAAATCTCGGTTAATTTCCCCTTAAAATCATCCAACATATTAAAGTCTACAGATTCTACTTAAACGCCCGGGCCATTTTTTGTCCTTTTCTTGGATTACCCTTAGAATCAAATCTACAGAACTTCAAAACATAGCTCTAGCTTACGCTCCAGTTTCTGTGAATGACCCACATGCTAAAGATGACTTTTATCATACATTTCAACCTAACACTTTTAAGTATAATTCAGTTAAAAAACTCACTAATTCAGCAGACCTTAACACATAGCATATATTGATCCTATTTTTATATTTTTTTATGTAAAAACCTAAACTATAAATATTCGAAAATACGAGTTTCCCAGTATTCTGTCAAAGAAAATGAATCATATTCCACCAAAGAAAATAAATTCAATGACTAACTGAGACAATTTTCGAAGAGTACCATGACAAGTATGTTAAAACCAAACTAACCTATATTCGTAGATATTCACATATAATTCGATACTTAGTTAGTTAATAAGGACAACTGACAATCCTTTTATACAGTACAGGCAGTAGCACCATTGGATTTTATTGGACATTTTAAACAGCTGCCTACAGGTGGCATAAATGGAGGGCTTCAATTCTGCAAACATTATTGCTGCTTAACAATGTGAAACAATAAGCTACAATCTGTCAGTTATCAATTTCTATAACACCAATTAGTAAAAAAAGTAATTATATGGACGACCTCAATTAGTTTTTCTTTAATTTGAAAAGATTCGATTAGAAAAAAAATTTCATAGCGTCTTTTTTTGTTATACAATTACAAAAATACTTCATTGATTGACTCCGATTTGTAGTATTTGGTCTTACTCTTCCGATTAGCGGTGCTAGTGACGCTCAAAACTGAATTTCTAACCATGTTACACTATAGTTTGAATGCATTTATTTGAAAGTATGATATTCATTTATATTCTTCTCAGACATCTTATTGAATATAGTTACAGGAATTTAACTAGTACAATATTTGTTAACTTTATTTAAAACTTCTAATGCTTCCTCAAGTCACTTACAACAATAACAATGAGTTACACCCAGTCCCTCCAAAAGCAGACAAGTGACTTAAAACTCTAGTAATTCGTCTCATGGCCTGACAATATTCAATGTAAGTGATTGAGTCAGGTAAATGGTCAGACGTGCAAGGGTATACTATCCTCCTGCCCCGTTCTTCCTCCCTCAGCAGGACAGCAGGTCGGACTATAACGTCAACCTTCATCTTGAACGTGGACCTCCAGGACACTTTAGATTCTGTGGGATAAGCCTTACAAAAATCATACCACTGGCAGGAATTTGGATGAGAAATGTCCCAGGCCTGACTTGAACATTCCTTTGGGCATTGTGGAGTCTTCGAAGTTAGTCTTATCCAAATTTTACCCTTGCCAGTTTTACATGATGGAAATTGCTGATTGTATTGCTTCTCAGAACTAGGCAGTTAAATAACGCTACAAATATTCACTCAAAATGGGCTATCAGAATCTGAAATAACTTTGCACTGATCAACAATACATATATACTACAACACTACAAAAACACTATACCTTTTCATATTGGCCAATTATGTACACTATTTTTTAAAACTTTCCTGGAAAGCAAAAAAATTCACTTCATGTCTTTACCAAACAGATGAAAAACTCGTTTCCCATAACTGAAAGGCCTGTTTTCAGGTCAGCATTTAGGATACTCTGATCTGGTACTATCTTATAAGAATAAAACTTCACAAAAAGTTTTCTAAATGGCACAAAAGTCTATTATTTATATTGCTAAGTCCATTTTTCATGCCAGGGTCTTTTTAACTAATTACATACTTCTTGTTACTGCACTCCCGTGATCTTTGACCAAACTGTAACTTTATATCAATAATTTCCAAGAGCAAACTGATCCTCTCATTCTGCTAATGCTGATGGGCAAAACATTGCTCATGCAAACTGACAAATTTCCCAACTATACCCCTCCTAATCTATCCAAGCTTTATGCGAACCTTTTCTAACTACACAACTGACAGGCACAATAAAAAATACTTCACATTCAGGAAAAAAAAATTCTTGCAGGGCTTACAAGCAAATGGAAAACTATAGCCGGCATTTGAAATAAAACCATCAGCACCTTAACTGTTTTTCAAGGGGAAATACCAAATGCATACCTATTAGGGAAGATCTGTCAAGCCATAACATGCAGGAAGAAACAGAATAAAAATCAGACTAATAAAGAATTTGTAATACATTTAATAAATTAACGGACTTTGCTCTTAAAACTCAGCACTAACAACCTTTCTAAACTCGTATATCAATAGCCCTTGTCTCTCTCTCAAGTAATAAAAGACCTGGCCATTAGACTACCCAGCTGTTAAGTAATATATTCCAAGCAAAATAACTCTTGAACAGACTTTCTACATAGAATAACACTGTGGTGGCATGGTAATGTTGGGTTGTGTGATTAAATGGCTGATTTTTCTTTTTTTAGTGGTTTTGTAGATTTTTTTTTTTTTTTTTGGTTTGGTAGATGGGGTCAAGTAAGTGGGCTTTGCTCTCCTTCACCTGGATGCTATCCATTGAAAGCTTTCTCTGCTTAGCAGCAGGTATTATCTATAGTTTGCTGCCGTGTGGGAATTAATTGGATAAATAGGCATATGACAAAAACTGGCGTTTTATCGAACATTTGTATTGGAAATACGAAAAACTCAGTATGAAAATCAGTTGTGGGAAACCAGAATCTGATTTATTTTAGTTCCGGTAGGAATTGATAATACAAAAAATTTCCAAGTGAGTGTAGAGTGAGATATATTCCAAGGAACTCAAAAACATTAATCGAGGAATCATTGTGAATCAGCCTAACAGTGACGCTGTTTACAGAATTCGATTTAAAGTAGAGAAAAAGACATTTGGTTCTCAAATAATCTTTGCCGGACAATCCCAAATAAACTTCTTGGAAGGTTTATCTTTAAAAGAACTGAATGTTTCCATTCCGATGATTAAGATGTGATATTAGACTAAGGTTCTTTAAATAATTTTAGGAAAATTATAGGATTGACTGATACCCATACTAGACAAGGTTCTATCAATTATTGGGGAAAACTGCAGTGATAAAGTTACGTTAAGGGACTAAGGATAAGTTTCATGAACTATAGGATTACGTTAGGTATAGTTAAGGTTGAAGGTCTTGGACCACTGCAATATTTCAAGAATCCTTCCAATTTGTATCCTACTCCACTTGTGTAACTTGAAAAGGCCCCTACAACACACACAAGCTAACGCTAACAAACTTCTTTCAAAAAAGGAAAAAACCTGACATTTAGTAATCACAGACATACTTCTTGAATGGGTGACTATTAAAATATCAAAGTGGATAGACTTTCTGTGGGCAAAACCATCACAACCCAGCATTTTTGTTGACAAAAGCACCACAAAGCAATGGACTACCTTAAGAAAAACCAACAAATTGACCGACTTTTAAGATATCAATAAAGGATGAAGGCAAAAATACATAAAAACGGACTTTTCGAAGACAAAGGTATCCTACAGACACACAATATCTTTAGTGCCAAGATATCCTTACTGCCTCAAAACCCTATTTACGTTTCTAAATGTAAAAGTATGAATACATTTCCTTAATTCTCAAATATTCCCTACACTTGGTGCTCCACAGATTAACACTTTCCAAATCCAAGGCAATCTGATCCTGAAAAACCTTCTGACCCAAAGATTATGAAGCTTCCCAACTTTCTTGACCAAAATCAAGGACTAACTAGTTTTCATGAATCACAAACTCCTACAATGACTCTCTGTGTCAGTCTCCCACATTCATGAACTGTTATAGATCACAAACTAGTATTACGAATAACTTCCCAAACCCCACCTGACTATGAATAAATGTTTGTGAATATCAAGCTTTTACACACCACCTAAAATATCATGCAAATTAATCTTTAAATAATGACTCAATGTTCAAAGCATTGAAACCCAAGTTTTTTCATCTCTTAACAAAATCTTGGTGGCCACATTACTATACACAACAAACAATACTGTTACATTGTTTTATAATAGTTTAATCACTGAGTTAACATTACATATCAATTCTCATAGGACTAGCCTGAACCATTTGTCCTTTAAAATTGGACACACTGAAAATATGACTTATTGGATACTAGGTCAGATAGATGTGACCAATTCAAAGCCGGACGATGTTACTTAGATGTGGTATTCTTTTAGGAATAAAGATCACAATCCAACATTTGACATTCACCAGGTTCCTAGCCATCTAATAATGTTGAGTTTAAAACAGCAAATAATCATTGACAGGAATAAGGTTAGTCCATATAGTCCAGTAGTTGTTGCTTCAGCTGCCTTATCATAGCACCCTCACTTCCTTTAAATGAGCATACATTGATTTACAGGACAATTCAGAAGGGCTTCTGAGTTACTTCAAAAATAAATGTTTTTAGCAATCTTACTAACAACCATTTTGTAAAAAAATTCTGCTGTGAAAACAGATGCATAATTAACTAAAGAAAACTGGCTTGCATACTATTAAAATCTATGACAAATGCTAAATTCTAATGCCAACTCTTACTCAAAATACCAAATATGATGTCGTCTGCTCATTTACAATGACCAAATTCCATTGTTTATCCAGTAAACACTAATTGCTGAATAACAAACTCCAACTCACTAATTAACATCTGGATACTGAAGTAACAAGAATAAATACTTTATATAGACCAAACACCTCTCTGATGAACTATTCTTTGTGCATTCCATCTTTTACCATCATGACCCATCTTTTTTCTTTGTTCAAAGCTAGACCATTAGGAACAAAAGGAATAGATCCCATACTATGACAAAGCAATATTCACTTAAAAAAAAAATGTATTACAATCTGTTTCAAAAACAATTTGGACAATGTCAAGATTTCCTGTACCCAGAATTCACTGCTACAGACTAAAAACACAATTATCACAATGTTGTCATCAAATCTCCCAAAGAGCAAACTGTTGTTATTACAATAGTCTACAATCATCAATTTTTGGACTTTTAATTTCTTATTATATAACTTCTATATTTTGAATGTCAGAGTACGTGTATCTTGATTAAAACCTCTAGTATGTAAAACCCAATCTATAATCATACAGACGAAATCCTGAATGTTCAGGTTTCCTAAAATGTACCATTTAAGTATTGCAAATTTCAATGTGACACTGTAGAATATCAAGACAAAGAAAATTTCTACACATATCGACTGATATTTAAAATGCACAATGAGTGGAAGGAAAACAGAAAAATGGAATCCATGAATTTTAATAACCTACAACCTGGTCCCTGCATTAATCGAGTTACTCAGGATCAAGTATATCAGTAAAATCCATATTCATTTCAGTGAATTCTATAATTACCAGGTATCAGTAAGGCCTGTCAAGAAAACTTTAAGGCAATGAAAATAAAACCTACAAAAATTTTATATCTGCACAGTAGAAAAACAATGCAATTACAAGTAACATAATTTCTTCCACAATATTAACCAAACCAAGACCAACATTGACTAACCACACAACTTCAGACATTCCCAGCTTAACAGCCAACACAAAGTTCAGTTACTTATTCAAATATATCCACTATGGGTACCAACAAACATACATAAGACACCTTCTGAAGCATGTAATCAATTAATCCCCATAAAGTGGGGAGGGTATTTTGATGGCATTCAACAGTTTTAACTTCATTAAAATCTGAGCATACTTTACTCTGAATACTTTTATATCAATCAATCCTGAAATGGACAGGTAATTTGAATATGAAGATAAATTTCCTTGCCCTATTGTTTGTTTGTATGGTGTTTTTACGCATGCAAGGGGACCAAGGGCTCTACGTGACTTTCGAACCACGTCGAGAGTGAAATTCTATCACCAGAAATACACATCTCAGACACCTCAATGGAATGCCAGAGAATCGAACTCCAGGCTACTGAGGTGGCAGGCCAAGACCATACCGATCAGGCCACTGAGGCGCTTTCCTTGCCCTATTAAATGATTAGAAAAACATCATTGTAAAACTTCCAATATGCCTTTCTGAGAAGTAATGTGATTACCTTTCAAATATATCAAATAGGTTTGCTTTTGTCAAATTCTTCCAAGATCAACAATCACACACATTTCTGTCCAATTACTGGCATTATGATTAGTGGCAATATTATGACTTTTGAAGGCTTTCTCACACATACTTGTAAAGATGACCATTGTGGTATTTATCCCTCCTAGTTATTTCAGGTACACCAATAATGACAGACTAAGGCGAAGAGATATTTAAACCCCGAGCTGGTACCCCCTTTTGAAATGACAGCCAGTGTCAGAACTGCATTCAAAGTATTGTTATGTACTAAACCTAAGGAAAAACTTTTGACCTTAGCACCGACATACTTGATTTATAATGTAAAAGACATCTGGCAGGATATAAATGATCCATCTTATACTCATTAAATTTGCAAAATAAAGTTGCTTATGAACAGCGGATAACACAATAAAATTAGCAGTACAACAGTACAGTTAATTAAACTCAATATCAAGAAAAATGTCAAATTTTATGAGTAAATTAGCCTTCTCATTTCAGTAAATGTGCTCTACAAGTAACCGTTTTCTATATTATATAAAGGAAATTACATTAATTTGGTTAAGAAACCAAAATGAGATGAAAGCAACAATAAATAGTGAAGTTGATACTACTGAATGAAAATCTTTCCTTTGTGACAATTTTTCTTTAACAAAATAAAAGCTTCTGAGGTCATACATATAAGTCTTTTTATACAAATAAAATAATCACTTTCCCATCGTAAAAATAAGTCAACCTACTTTATAAATACCCTCTGAAGACCAATCAAATATTCCTATCCACTCACTATTACAACTAACATAATTAAAATTTCCACACTAACCATGGCTTTTAATATTTTTTCTGTGTTCTACTAAACATAAAACTAATTTCCTGTAAAAACTAATTTCTGTAATTCTCAAACATGTTACTCAGAAAAAATGTACTGGGATTTTCTTTTGGTCATTATCAAAATGAAATTCTGGATGTAAAACCTTATAAGGGTTGGCTACAACACGCAACACCAAAAGACAATCACATATGCAAGAATTTACTAAAGTACAAGTCGTGGACTTGCAAGTTAATGGTTAATTACAACTCTCTAAAGTGGTAACAACCTTGGACTTTCAGTGCATAACTTATTTTATCTGATAGACTTAGTTTTTCAGCAGCAACAGAAAACAGAAATGCACCTGGAAAAACACATGGGAGGTTGGGACTTTCCCCACTTGAGCAATTGGCTGTCAGCTTAGAGTCAACTCTGAATTGGTCTCAAGAACAGATACCTGACCGAGTACCTCTTGCTGAGAACAAACCCCTCCTCGGGTCACTGCAATGCTTACTTCAATTTCTTTATTTTAAAATCCTTACAGTTTTCTATTTATATACGTATAAGAAGTTCTGTATTTCAGCTTCTGCACTTTTCATAAATGTTTATCTTAATCTTGAGGGCAGTTCTCATTTTGCCCCCAACACTAAGAGAAAGCCTTCCTCTTCATAAATGATCTAAACTGTCTTCAACACAAAGTAACATGCATACCTTTTCAAATGAAAACAATGAAACTACTTAAATCCTGGCACAAAACAATGAATGCTAAAAACCATGAAGAGCAAAGTTTTACCATTATTTCATACAATGATATCCTATCCAAAAATCTATGAACATAAAATAACTGAACACCTTAGAATAACCAGGGAGTGATGTTCAGAGTGAGAGTGTTAAATGCCAAAAAAATGTGAAAATTAGCAAAGCTACGAGTAAGGCATATTACTTGTTAGTGAAGAATTAGCCAAAACACTCTAGGGGTGTGTAGATTATAGGGATGCTTGTGCAAGGCTCTTGACATGTGAAGGTCACTTTAAATCCTGTAAATGGTGAAAACTTGGTTTGTTTGTTTGTTTTTATGGCATTTTTACTTTCCATGGAACCAGTGGTTATTAAGCAACGGGACCAACGGCTTTATGTGACTTCCAAACCATAGACCTTACCTTACAGACCTTACATCTTGTTCGGGTTGCCCCAGGTCCCTCAGTGTGAGGCACCTCTAATGTCTACCAGAGAGTTGTTAGTACATCTTCCGGTATATTTTGCATCTTCCAATCTTGGATGGTCTGGGATGCAGCTTAGATATTTGTCGAGCTTATTCTTAAACACATCTACGCTCACTCCTGATATATTCCTCAGATGAGCTGGCAACGCATTGAATAGACGCTGCATTATCGATGCTGGTGCGTAGTGGATTAATGTCCTGTGTGCTTTCCTTATTTTTCCTGGTATAGTTTTGGGCACTATTAATCTACCTCTGCTTGCTCTTTCTGATATTTTTAGCTCCATGATGTTTTCGGCTATTACTTCTGTCTGTTTCCATGCCTGAATTATCATGTGGCGTTCTCTTCTCCTTTCTAGACTATATAATTTTAAGGTTTGTAGTCTTTCCCAGTAGTCAAGATCCTTAACTTCTTCTATTCTAGCTGTAAAGGACCTTTGTACACTCTCTATTTGTGCAATATCCTTTTGATAGTGTGGGTACCATATCATATTGCAATATTCAAGTGGACTACGAATATATGTTTTATAAAGCATAATCATGTGTTCAGCTTTTCTTGTTTTGAAGTGCCGTAACAACATTCCCATTTTTGCTTTACATTTTGCCAGTAGAATTGCTATTTGATCATTGCATAACATGCTCCTATTCATCATCACACCAAGGTCTTTAACTGCTTCCTTATTTGTGATTGTCTCATTATTAGGTCCTCTACGTATATGCATATAGCTTTCCTTCTCTGTCTCCGTAATTTATTGATTCAAATTTATCAGAGTTAAATACCATCCTATTTACCTCTGCCCAATCATATACTTTGTTAAGGTCTATTTGTAGCGCGTTCCTATCTTCATCACAAGTAATTTCTCTACTTATTCTTGTGTCATCGGCGAAACTACTCACTACCGAGTCCTTAACATTACTGTCTATGTCTGCAATCATAATAACAAACATTAATGCAGCTAACACCGTACCTTGTGGCACACCGGATATTACCTTAGCTTCATCCGATTTCTCATCGTTTGCAATAACTATCTGTTTTCTGTTGTGTAAAAATTCTTTTAACCATCTTCCTACTTTATCCACTATATTATGTTTTCTAATTTTCTTCGCTAATATATTATGATCTACCTTGTCAAAAGCTTTTACAAAGTCTAGATAAACCACATCTGTTTCATTTCCGCTTTTCATATATTTGTATATGTTCTCACGGTGGACTAACAGTTGGGTTTGTGTACTTTTTCCGGGTACAAAACCAGGTTGTCCTATATTAAACAAATTATTTTTTATTAAATGTTTCATAATATTTTTCTTCATTACCCTTTCATACACTTTCATAATATGTGATGTTAGACTCACAGGCCTATAATTACTTGCCTCTAGTCTTGATCCACTTTTGAAAGTAGGAGTAATATATGCTAATTTGTGCTCATCATAAATCTTGCCTGTATCTATACTTTGTCTTAATAATATTGCAAGTGGCTTTGCGATAGAATGAACTACTTTGTTTAACAAAACAGCAGGGACACCATCAGGCCCTGCTGCAGCTCCATTTTTAATTTCATTAATAGCCTGCACAATATCAGCTTCATTAATATCTATGTCTGCTAAATATTCACTATTTTCATCCCTTACTTCTATATCGTTATCTTCATTATCAATTCTAGGGGTGATTCTCTCTTAGATCGTTATGCCAATATGTTGCATATTTCCTTTTTTTCATTCGTTAATCTCCCCTAAATTCTTAGAGGGCCTATTTCTATTCTTCTTTTATTCATCTTTTTTGCATACGAGTATAATAATTTCAGGTTTTGCTTGATATTTACTAGGGTTTTTTCTTCCAAGTCTCGTTTTTCATTTTCTTTTGATTGTATAATCTTTTGTTCTGCATTTTCTATCTTACTTTATAGTTCGATCACTTTCCATGCATTTTTTTCTTTTGCAAGATCTTTTTTCCACTTTCTGATTTTCTGGAACAAGATCCTTCTGTCTCTTGGTATGCATGACTGATGTTTACTTTTCTTCTTCGGTATATATTTATCCACTATTTTCTCTAATATTGAATATAATATCTCTGTATTTACCTTTATATCATCACTTACGAAAATGTTATCTCAATCTTTGTTTCATTCTTCATTTATTTCTGACCATTTTATATTTTTACTGTAGAAGCTGTATTTTCCATATCCTTCCCACTTTTTCATTTCTTGCTTATCTCTGTTTTCACTTGCTTTGGAATGGACTGTTAATTCTATGACATTATGGTCTGAAATACTCGCATTATAAACTGTTATTTCTTTAACATAATTCACCTCGTTCACATATACTAGGTCTAAAGTATTTTCCTTTCTTGTTGGCTGGTGATTTATTTGTTGAATGTTGTATTCTAGTAGCATATCTAATAGCTTTTCGAATTGCCTCTTATCTTCTGCACTACTATTACTCTCTTTTTTATATGTATAAATACAACCACAATCTCCTATTCGTTCTTTTCAGTCTACAAAAGGAAAGTTTAAAAGTCTCCGGATAGGAGAATAGTCCGTCCCTTGTGATTTCTCATATATCATCCAATTTTTCTATTATTATGTCAAACTCTTTAGTATTAGGGGGTCTATATATTACTATTTATAGACCCGAGAGTGAACTTCCATCACCAGATGTACACATCTCTAGCCCCTCAGTGGAATGCCCGAGAGTAGAACTCGCTGCAACCAAGGTGGCAGGCCAAGACCATACCGATCACACCACTCAGGCACTGTGAAAACTTGGTATACCATAGCTACGGAGACATTGTGAAAATTTTGACGAATTACTTGGTGGAACTTGCTTATTTATTAGAAAAGTATTAAGGTCTCTTGTGCCTAGAACCAACTAAGAAAAAGCCCTATTTGTTTAACCTAATCTTAAACAGGTTTTTGACTCTCAAAGGAAAACAAACCCCTTCATCAGAGCCCTACATAAGATATTTCTGAATTGAATTTTTACATAAAACAACTTAGTAATGGTCGAATACAGTAAAGAAGTTCTTAGTAACTGGGATGTCCAATAAAAAAAATTCTTTTTACAACAAAAGGCCTGATAATTATCTGGTGCTCTACCTTAAAAAAAAATGTTCCAAAATATGGAACCATCAAGAGAGAAGCATACCTATACATATATGAAATATCAATCAAAATAAATCCTAAGCATTGGCAGTATTAATTCCTAATTCACAGACAACACAGTCAACTCATTGTAAAAAAAAAAAAAAAAAAAAAAAAAAAACACACACACACAAGTTACACCTCTCTTAAAAGTAGCCCCTGTCATCTGGATTAAATTGTTCCTGTAACTTCATCAAAATCCCTTTCTTTTACCACATTCTTCATGAGATTACTTATTTAGTCCTATCCCAAAAATATCAACAACTACCTTCACAAGCCAGCAGTGTCTTGAAATATGTGGAGGCAACATGACAATACTGCTCTTGTTAACATACTGTTCTGTATTTACATGATTAATTTTCGATCAACTGATTTCTAATGTTTGGCAAGGTGCATTATTGTCATGGGGAACTTTGTAAATATTTAAGAAAATTTCAACGGTGCTGGCTTTACGTCCGTCAGCCCGTGTCCTGTTTACCAGCGGTTCAAGGTCACTTCACCGCGATGATGTCCACGATCCACATACGTGGGCATATGCCGTCGTGATACGTGAATGTGTGACCCCAGCATTAGGGAGAAAGGATACCCCTGAGGTCTCTTTCGACCTTCGTTATGACTAAGATCTAGTACTTCTCTCTCTTTAGACTTTGGTTATGGCAGGGTTTTATAATGACCTGAAGAGTCGTCTTAAAAATATTAATAATAAATTAATAATTATATTTATAGTTATAATGATAATAATGATTTTTTATTCGGAATGCCCAAATTTTTACGTACCTAGTTTACAAAGATATAATTATCCTATAAAGCAAGGTTCTGCTAAATAGAATTGATTATATATAGAGAGTGCTATGGGACAGAAAAGTAAACTAATCAATGAACATACGACATTATTGTGGCTAGCTGACAGGTCAACATCATAGTAAAAAAAATAATCAGACAATGCAATGACCTTAGATCGTAACAGAATAAATATTACACAAATATTCAGGGGTAACAATGTTAAATTTGTCTGAAAACTTGGAAATCTTCGAGTCCGTTTGTCAAATCAGACAAATTTCTAAAGGGGAAACAAGACTAAAAAGAAAACCCTTTACATTCGAAAATCGTCAGTCAAAAGGATGGGATAAAGTGAACTCTCGGAAATATTAAATTTGAATATTTTCATACTAAAATATGTATACATAACATGGGTTTATGAGTTATCCAGTTTAATTTGTATTTTCATGACAGTTTCTTATTTGGTTTTAGGCTTGTTACCCTTTTGAAAATTCTAGACATCGACGCTATGGACATCTATTGGCGATTATAGTAACTAAAAATAGATAAAACGAGCAAAAAGTGAGTAACTGACAACTTTTTTGTTTACGCCAAAGATATAGCTTCGATTTCACGTAAGATGTACCGAATTTAACGGCAGGAATATAACTCAAGAATTATGAATTATATTCTCATTAATTTGCAGTCGAAAGGTAATAAATTGTTATTATGCAATGGATTAAATAAATCTAAATAAAAAGACTAATTAGAAACTGTTACATTTCAGGCTCAAACCAAAAAATAACTATTGTATATACTTTTGAATTCTAAAATATATAATTACTTATTGTCACTCCTCTTAATAAGATACAGTAAATAGAGTAATAACTGTTATTGCTTGTACCAATGAGCATTATTAAGGATGTAATTTATTTTAAAAGTTCGGAATGATAAAGATATTTTGCCAATGTTATCTGGTAGAACATCGACCGGACTCATTTGAAAAACTAATGCAAAATTAAAGTAAAATAACATAACATTTAGAAATTCGTTAATTATAAGTTATAAAAACAATAGACTGGGTCAGAATGAATAATAAAAATTCATAAACCCTGAAAAAAGTTAGACTGGACTAAGAAAATTAGACATTATTCCGAGCTTTGGTCAAAGTCGTCTTGTAAAGAAAGTTCGAGACATATTCCCAAAGGGGAAACAGACCTAAAGAATAAACAGTAATAATTACACCGACACAGATAATGAAGCAGCCTTAGATTGAAGGAAGGTTGAAATTTTGTAAGAAATGTTACATTGATCTTGTACGGATATAACTGAATCAGATAATTTACAGCCTTCATGTAAAATAATGATAAACAGAAAAGGGCAAGACGTTACAATTACTTCATATATTGTCTACGATTGTAATGGTATATGGGTAAGATATCTCTGCTTAATATACAATATTGATCACGAGATAGATTATAATTTATTAGCTATAAAAGCCAGTTGGTGGAAGTTACGGAAACTAGTTGGAGAATTATTAGAAAAAATAATAAACCGGCAACTTTTGAAAAGTACACAACTTCAACTTTTTTTTATATAAGAGTGTTTAGCTTAAAACATTCAAGATAGGGCGGATTGAAGCTAATATACTTAAAGTATCGACATTTCATAAAAAAAACTACATTTTAACCATTCCAATCGTTTTACCTCAGTTCCATATTTTTATATTAGGTCTGTTTCCCTCTAAAAAGTTCGTCTGCTCTTTCTTGTGAGCTTGTCATTTTCTCGAAAGTTCTATTGTCTCTATTTCCCCCTAAAAGTTAATTAAAAATATCACGTTTCATAAATGAATAATAATAATTTAAGTTATACTGTAAATAGTAATTTTACTGCCAATAACACCGAATCTCACTTAAAAGTAAGTAATGTTTGAGGATTGCTGCTAAAGATGTTTTGGTAACACGAAATAAGCAGACGATATGCTGACGATAAAGAAGAGACGAGAGATTCAATTTTTTGAAATATACAAAATAAATAAAGCAACTTAGGAGTTATTGCAAAGTAAAAAACTGAAATGAACCAAAGCTGTTTTTTTAATTCATATACATACATTCACTGAAACATACGTAAATATAATCAAAAGACGGGCCACGGGCTAGCAACGTCTTCCAAGGGCCCAGCTGAGAACCTGAAAGCTAAAACCTTCTGGAGCAATCTCCTTCAAAGGTTAAAAAGACATAGTTGTCAGGGTGCATCCCTTGAAAATGCTGTCTTCGAAAAGTGCCAGTGGTTTTGGCACAGATGTAAGAGTACATGCAGTACTTGGCATTTCTTGGTAGAGCCAGGCTTGACGTTGCTTAGTTGGTTACGTTGACCATGTATTTGTACGTAGTAAATTATTACAACCAGGGCTTAAAATCTCAAAGCAACACCTTCCGATTTTCCAGCGAACAATTTAGCAAGTATTAACGAATCTCAAGTGGGTTTATAATCTCAGGGTGACACATCAACTTTACTACAGATTTTCTGAAGAGTACAATGTAGCATGTATGTACGAGTCTCTCAAGGTACAATTATGAATTACGCGAAGAGTTTAGTCAATGAAGACGAACAGGAAAGGAAACTGGAAGGTCTCTAAAACACTTATCAATATCCGCGTGTTTGGTGTCAGATTTGTTCCTACGTAGGCGTTGAAATCACCGTTCGTTGTGCTGTGGGTCGTATCTGGTACATTGCTAAGTATTAAGTCTGCAAAACACATAGAATTCTCGACTTAAACGTGAATAGGTCGCTTTACTCCTTGTTGGCAACAAGTAGAACAGTGGCCATTGCGTTCAGTAACTTAAAAGACAAACGCTGACTCCAAAAAGAGGGGAAATGCTGGATAGCCAAAATAATGTTATCGCTTCGCAATTTTTTCACCTTTGACTCTTTTAGAGGCAATGGAAAAGTAAAAGTAACGCAGTCGATGAAAACAACACGCGGATATTTTACACAACGAACAAGAGAGGCTTCTTCATTCTCTGTCTTTAATTTCAGCTGGTATGGCACATAACAGTGTTGGTGACAGGTCACTCAACCCAATAATTATTGTTTCGTGTTTCGAACATTTCTCTAAATCCAAGGCAGCAGTGGATCATAAGATCTGCTTTCATTGCAAAATTTTCTTTAGAGATTAACGAATCCAACATATCTGAGTAAGGTAGGAATGAAATATTATTAAGAGCAAAAGACGGTAAAATTCTAAAATGATCTCGGTAAATTTCTTAAGTTATTTGGCCACTACTGCATTATATTAACCAGTAAAAAAATATTATTAATAAACGAAATCTGCGGAGCTCTCCTGTAGAATTACCTTAGCAAGCTTTAACTGTTAGTTACATTGACCTCCAAATACGTGACATGAAAGGCTATATTCTTACTCGAGTTTGATAAATCACAAAAAATCGAAACTAAAAAGAAAAAAAAAGCAAAATCCAGCGGGATTTTGTCAGTCAGACCAGCCAATCTTGAAATTTTGGATTAAATGGTAAAAATAAAATAGTAATAAAGTTTCTTTTTACTACTGGAATGAAATAAAGTATTATGATTACCAAGACATGCAATTTCCTCATTCCGAATGAAAAACGTAAAATTTCCGCGAAATAAAAAAGTTTTATACAGATACTGTTGGTAATTCTGGCTAATATTTTGTCAACATTGTTTTCACTTTATGTAGTGACCAACGCTCCTGTGATTTCATTCCATCAGACATTGATATGAATCTGATTACATTAAATACAGCAAGGCTTTGGTAGAAAGTTCAATCTTTAGTTTTTCCTGGAAGGTTACGAAAACCTTAGCTCTTGTAATTCATTGGTTTCTTATTTGGAGTTCTTTTAGGTTATCCATTTACCAAACGCATCCATGGCTTGACCACAGTCTCCTACAGTTAAAGATGATCATATGTTCAAATATCAGCTTTTACGAATGGCAGCCTCTAGTGAACTGACAGCAAGCACAAACCGTTTATTTTTTTCAAGCATTTACACAGAAGAAAACTTAAAAGAATCTAAGTATTGACACTCTTTGGTCCTTGCAACCGTGAATACAAACCTTTACCAATATCAAAAATGGTCTGAATGTAGGTATAATGTTACCGTGTGCTTTTTTCATCAAGATTAAAGTTGACAGTATATGAAATTATTTTCTCTGCCTCTTAAGTAGCCACTAAACAGTTGGATATTTGACTGAGGTAATATTTCTTTCGTGGAAAGCTTGTTGGTAATCCTGGATGCTTTTCATCTGAAGTCCCCGACTCCCGTGGCATTTTACATATTACCAGAGTATACTGTCGCGAATTCCTCGTGAATCTTGTAGCTTCCTTCCAAACAGCATGATTTAAACACTAATATATAACTATTAATAATACAATCATATTTAAGCCATTGAATTAATTTCATACAATTTTTTTCATGTGGGGTTTCTCTAGAAAACACAATAGTTCCCTGCTTGAACTTACAGACTCATCCATAGTTTTTTCAGGGCGTCGATAGATGGCCCTACTGGTCCTATATTTAGATAATATAACTAGACTAATCCAGTTTTGAGTAACAAATATACTACCTGCCGCTTGCCGGTGACATTTCGACACTTTAGGATAACAACGATTAAGTAGTTTGAATACAAAACTAGGCTTGACACTAGTTTCTGAACTAGCGAATGAGAGCTTGATATGCATAGAGGTTTTTGCCTTTAACGTATAGGATTAAATGTGAAAAATATTCGTAAATTATAATATTATGATATGATATGCATTTTATGTTTAGAAAGTGAAACATAATCTAGAATCAGTTGAAATTTCCATTTTGTTTAAACCTTCAGGATGATCATAATCACGTTTGGTTTCCTTGGCCTTAGTAACCTATGAGGGATCCAGTCAGAGAAAAGACGACCTTGATACGATGTAGGAGCTGAATCCTTCATACAGAGACCAAGTCCTTGATACAGGGATTTTGAATAGGATTATATGGTCCTGCAACTCCGCATCTAGCGTACCTATATGCTGAGCCTCGTGGAGGAGTACTGTCATCAAAGATTAAACCGAGGGAGAGGTCATCCTTGAGTTGGTCTAATTCTCTCATCTGGAGTCAGAGGCATTTTATCTGGTAGACAATCCGCCACCCCTTCCCCCCCTCGCTCTCTATTTTAAAATATCATCAAAAAATTCGTTACACTGGTAAAAATGATTTTTTTCTCGTTACTTTATCTGAGAACGCCAAACTAGTGTAATTTTTTCCCCAAATATATTAGATTTTGAACAACTTGAAATAAATCGACTTACTTTTTGGCAACCTTATTTTAGGTAGATTAAAATCTTTTGGAAAAGGAGAGAAGAAAGATAATAAATATTCATGAACATTGGAAAAGATTCGATATGTTTAAAAATCATCTTGACTATGAACGTCTAATTGTTAAAAATTGATAGCTTTATAAACATTATCCGCAATAACCTTTTTTTGCTTTTATTTCCAAACACGATATAAGATAACATTACAAACTAATGAAGTACAACGAAAAAATGTTAGCTTAGATTCTTTACACCAACACAAAAAAGGGACAAGGTTTACAATAACTAAACATTATCACAGTTCCGAGCGCAGAAATAATAGTGATACGAACAGCCAACACTTAATGGTACTTATTACTAGAGATCTGTGGATGGTGCGATTGTAGGCTACATGACCTCGCATTAAAAGGAAATGAGAGCTTATTCAACGTAGCCTCAGGTAGCTTTCAATTCGACTGGCGGCAGCTGTCTGCTCAAGGAAATGGATTTTTACGATTCGTTCTTCTCGTTAAGTTTGATCTGGCTGGAGTTTTGCTCACTTTCTTTGGATTTCTTTCGTTCTCGACTGATTTCAATTTTGGATTTTCCATCTGTATAGTTTTATTTTCAGGATTTCGTGTATTCCGTGGGGTTTCTACGCATTATCGGTCTCTCTTATCTCTTATTTCTCTAGTTTTACTCCGTTTTCAACTTTTTTTTTTTCTCTAACAATCCTCTCATCCACCATCGTAAACCTAGACTCATGTTTTGACTTACGATGGCATTTCCATAATTTTGCATTATACGTATGATCATATAACATCTACACGAGACCCCGTGAATCTATAAAACGTCTCTTGTTCAGTTCGCCCTGACCATATGACTTTCTCTGAGGTCATTTCTAAGGTTCACCAACTAATGAAAGTCAAGGTCTTCGGGTATGAAGACACGCCCATACGTTACCAGCGTGTACCGACTACCCTCAACGTACGATACACCGCGGCCTTGATCTCTTTGAATGATTTCGGTCGTAAATTTGAATGAAAATGTCAGACTTATACTTGCTTAGTGGTCAGTACGTCGTATCAGTAGTAGCCTGGGGCTGATAAAGGGCTTGAATATATAGAAAAAAAGTACTTGTTTCACTTCGAATATTTTCTCTTGTGCCCAGAGGACATCTGTTCGATGGGGTCACAGAAATTAGCGTTTTTGTTTTTTTAGTTCCCGAAGTGGCCTCTAGACCGGCCCTCCTGCTCGAGTTGCTTCGTCGAAGTTGCCATGATAGACTCCTGAAACAGAGTTTCGACTTGAAAAATGACTGTTCAGAAAATTTTTTTATTTACTGTTTAAGAGCATCTAAAATATATCTATCGAAACTTTAAGGCTGGCCAGGAAAACGTCTTTACTTTGAATTTGTTTTGAATCATGAAATAGATTCAAGTATTTCCGAGAAGTATACATTTCCTTGTGATTATTTTCTATTTGTTGTCATTTTCCTGCTTAATTGAATTATATCAATTAGGTCTGAACTCTACGTTATTCGTTTTAACCTATCAGATATTTATCCCATAAACTTACGTTAAGAGAATAACCCATGATTTTCGAAGAGGCTAACATTAGCACAAGTCATATAAGTTCAATGACCAAGAGATAATTCCTTTCCTAATGCTATTTATGAATAATTGGTACTTTATGTATAACGAAATGGAAAACCACATTTGATTTATTTTCCTACGTAAAATTAAAATGTTTTGAATATAACGATTGCTGTGATTCATCTCTGCGTGGAAATGAAGCTACAGAAATATATAGGATCTGAATTTCCAAAGGTCACTGAGCACTAGGATCTAAATATTACCCACGGCTACCTTCTGCTCGTTACAAGACTTGTAGACAGTCATGTTACATTAAAATGATTATCTTGATTTCATATTATGATGAAAACATAACTTGACGTGAAGATTTCAAGGTATGCGAAATAATTACGGTATACTGAATACAGATGTGCTGTTACGTTGTTATTGCTAGTTATTTAGTTGTAGCATTTTTCCTTTGTACAGGTAGCACGTTACACTTATAATTACATGAATACACTTCTATCATGTGGTTGAGTGGCTGTGATACATGTACGTTTTCATATTTTGTTAAATAGTGTTTACATTCCGTACCTTAGAAATTCCTCTTAAAATTTTCCAGTGAAAATATCTTGGTTATAGATCCAGGTCACGATTTCATGTCTGTATGAAGAACCCTATTGAAAGGGTCAGGTTCAAAAGAAAACTCAGTAATCATCTTGCAAATAAATTATTTACTTAAATATATTCGAAAAGAACACAGTGTCGGAAGAGCAATCGATTCAACATCTCTCCTTTTTTACTTGGATTCGTTGGAGTCGGGAGCGAAGTAGGACCTCCTTGGAGGGGGAGCGTATCTGGGAGCCTCGGCGGATTCGACTGACTCCGAGGAATCGGGGAATTGGGCCTCTCCTTCGTAGGTGACTTCGGCGATGTAACCGTCGTCGCCATCGACGTGGAAGGCCACCTTCTGCAGGCGACCGTCGGGGAGCTGGACGTAGTAGGATCCCTGGGTGTCGTCGCCGTCGCGGGCCTCCTGGTGTCCGAATTCGTTGCTGGAGGGATCGTGGTCGACGGCCCAGTTGAAGTTGTACTTGACCTCGCCGGACTCGAAGGATTCCTCGGGACTCGAGGATGACTGGAATAGAGAAAATGGAGTGATAGGATACTTGAGGATGAAGGATTCTGGATATGGGTGAGAGCAGTCCTTTGATTCATTATTTGGAAAGGAATTTAAACCAATGGACAGGGACTCACCTCAGGGACTCCGTAGGAGAAGGTTGGGCGCTTGTCAGCAGCGGCCAGAGCCACGAGACCGAGGAAAAGGAGGACCTGGAATAGAAGTAGAAATAGAAAAAAATAAATAG
This sequence comes from Macrobrachium nipponense, assembly GCF_015104395.2. NCBI lineage: Eukaryota > Metazoa > Arthropoda > Malacostraca > Decapoda > Palaemonidae > Macrobrachium > Macrobrachium nipponense. The sequence goes on along the minus strand of NC_087208.1, from coordinate 39,919,507 downwards.
AAAAAATAGAAACACATGTATGACAATATAGAAAACATGGGAAGGAGAGGTACAGATTGAGATATGCCAAATGTGAACGAATGAAGAACTGTAGAGATACAGAAGAAAAGGAGGACCTAGAATAGAAATAGAAACAGCGATAATAGAAATAGAGATATACGATAATATAGAATACACGAGGAGAGGTACCAATTGAGAGATGAAGGGAAAGAGAAAAAGAATAAAATATATGAAAATAGTAAGACAGAGGTACTGGAATACAGAAAATGTAAAACTATAAATATGGCCTTCGTAATTAATACTCATACTTAGTACTACTCATCCTAACAACAAGGATCAAATAAAAAGGACGCAAATTCAATACGTTCATATACTCTTAGTTATAAGTTGTAGCAAAATGATCGAACAGAAACATAACATAAATTCAGTACATCAGATAAATTAAACCTAGTTAAAATCTACAGTCAAATAGAGCCTTGTTTCACCAACGAAAGTTAGAATAATTACGCTATATTTTATTAGAAATATTTTCGTGTACTGTTTACTTTTATTTACTTTTTACATTTTAATTCTAATTAGTAAATGATATGCATGCTATCATAAAATCACTGTATCTTTAACTCAACGCAAAACACCTTTTTTCAGACCTTTTTAGTCTCTTCCCCTTTCCTAATCACGCCCCCCTCAACAAGAACAACAACAACAAAAACCACAACAACAACAAGTAGTTTGTAGACTTACTACTCGCCGAGTAAGCGAAAATATTTTCACCTTCTCACTGAGTAGATATAGTTTACATAAGTAAAGTCACAGAGGTATTTGTTTTACTTTATATAAAGTTTCAGTTGTTCTCAGTAAAATTATCTTATCCTTAACTTCACTTTCTTTAAATTGCAAAGTCTAATCTAGAGATCGTAGGCAAGAACCTCTACAACATTCAGACCAACCATCTATACTAGAACCTCAGCCAAAAACAAACCTTGGCGTTCATGTTGAGTGTTTCAGCTGCTCTCAGGGAACTAACTAATGATGCCCATAGCTTGGCCACTCCTTTTATACGGCTCCGAATCACTCACTTTCGCCCCCCGTCATCAAGATCAACATGTTTTTTTTTCTTCCCTTTTTTTCATCTCCGAATTTCTCTCCTGGGGAAGACGTTCTGTTGGCCCTCCTACGAAATCAGGATAGCCTCCGGTTGGCCATTAAGATGGGTGGGTCTCCATAGGAGAGAAGGGTTTGTTGCGTTAGGTATTAGGGAAGGTAAGGTCGGCAATGAACTCAATAGCCTGTGGTAGATGCTGGTCTGATTTCCTTTGTTCTTTTCTTGGCGCGTTTCGTTTGTTGTTTTTTTATTTTTATTTTGGCTAGACGTTATATAGATGGCGCTGGTAGGAAATATATAGATCCTAACGGAAAGAATAATGTAGCTGGCAAATTGTTTTCCACGTTCTGTATAAGAATATGCAATTTGCTTTATTCCAAACTTGTCTGTGCTCCTTAGATGTTGGATAGAAAGCGCTGGCGGGATATATAGATCCTGACAAAGGGAAAACGTATAAGCTGACTGAGGAATGAGCTTCCACATTCACTGTAAATCATATATTTATCTTATATTTTCTCTAATATTTCTTTGTTTTTGATAGACGTCTTATAGAAGGCTCTGGTAAGGAATATAAATAAAAAAAAAGAACAATAAAAGCCCTTTAACATGACTGAAGAATTATCTTCCACATTCGGTATAAATCAATAATATATCCATATATTTTCACTAAAATATTTAGTTGTTCCTTTTGGTTAAAAGAAAATATTACTAGCTTGGACAGCAAACTAAGCCATCTGATTATATTTTCTTTTATTACATTTTTCAAATCTATTTTCAGCTTTTTTCTTTAATGTTCATTAGATAGTGATAGTAATATCAAAAGACTCAATCGCATTTATGTGCTTTCTACAAAATTCGCTCTCCATTAATGTCTCTTAATATTAATTTTCTAAAACTTATATTTATTATGGTAATTTAAGCGAATCTCATGATTGTCCTTCTTGTGACTGAAACACTAGCAAAAGACTTTAATTCTGAGAGAGAGAGAGAGAGAGAGAGAGAGAGAGAGAGAGAGAGAGAGAGAGAGAGAGAGAGAGAGAGTGTTATCATCAACACATGGAATTTTGGTAAGAAGTGGGATATAGTTTGAACTTCAATGTAACTTTGGCCAACACAGAAAATGTAATATACAAATTTAGATAATTGCGATATTAATATCATTTATGTAAAAAGTTCATAATAAATTGGAAAGGCATCTGTCTATACTATATTTTTAATTTTTCACCACTAATGAATAATTATCCTAGGGAATGAGGTATCGTAATTACCCGAATTCGAATCCTTGTTGAGGTGGAGACATCATAGCTTCTTTCGCCTCGAATTGGGTATATAGAGCGAATTAAAAAATGAATGGAATTATTCGCTTAATGAGTCATTCAGTGACTCCATCAAGTATGACTCTTCTTATGTCGTCTTCGCAGGATCGATTGGTCGTTAGAGTCTATCATGCAAACCAAAGACAGTCGCATAGGAGCTCTTGCGTGAAGCATTGGCAAGATCTATAGAAGCTGTCTGATGTGAAACCGCTTTCTTATCCAGACCATAGAAAAGTTCTCTTGAAGTTTGTAGTTTCATGAAGCTATCTAGTCCCTATTCATGTGAAACCGTTTTCTTATTCAGCGCAGAGGAAAGATCTATCGAAGCTGGTAGCCTCCTTAAGCTATCTAGTCTGTTTTTGCACTGACAGCATTGAAGTTCTCCTCCACTACCTGACCTAATGAGTCCAAAATTGCTCGTTTTCTTCAACCGATTAGTGTCCCACAAGGCAGGGAATTATCACCCTAAAAGAGGATGCACATATAGGTAATAAACCTCACCCGAGGGTGACAAGGAGGTAGCTACAAGGGAAAATATTACCAGTCTCCTTTTGACGAAGATTTGCATTGAACTGGCAAAGTCTTCCCATAATATTAGAGAGAGAGAGAGAGAGAGAGAGAGAGAGAGAGAGAGAGAGACATCGTGAAATTAGGTTCAGTACTGCAGACCTCTGACGCCTGCAAAATCGCTCGCCATGGACTGACGAAACTTTTGTTGTTTGCGAAAGCTATCTGGTAAGTCTGTCTGAAGTGACGGAGTCTGCGCATGCGCTTAGGAAATGGTCAGAAAATGCAAATCTTCGAAAGTACTCCGATGAATATACAGACCATTTAGACTTAGAGTTAAATATTCCTAACAAAAGCTGTAAGGGTTTACGATTGAAATGTCTTGAAGTTAACCATCTCTCTCTCTCTCTCTCTCTCTCTCTCTCTCTCTCTCTCTCTCTCTCTCTCTCTTCTTACGGTCCAAATGCTCGCAGAGAAAATTTGAATCTTACTGTTGTAAGGAACCACGACTGAAAAGTTTTAAAGTATTCTCTGCCTGTCTGTCGAACTTTGGAGTCCAAATGTTCAAAACAGAGAAGAATTAAATCCTGCAGACGTAGGGATCATGACTGAAATTCTCTCTCTCTCTCTCTCTCTCTCTCTCTCTCTCTCTCTCTCTCTCTCTCTCTCTCTCTCTCTCTACAGATTGCATGCATGCACACCTGACGAACACCTGCAAAAAGCTACCACTAGGTCTTACGAAGCAAGGAACTGAAGCAATATCAGACACTTTGCACAATATTTAGATAACGGATGAGGATGAGGAAAATCAGTTACGTAAAACAGTAAAAAGAAAAAAAAAGTGGAAAAAAAGTTGAGGAAAACTAAACTAACTTGCGCAAATGATCAATGTTGTAAGTTTTATTACAACACGGAGGCGAGGATGTGCTTCAGCTTGTGTGTTGTAAAGTCTCATCGGAGCAGGTGAAGATGGTACGACTGGCATTTCGTAAGGAAGGAAGAAGGAAGCGAAGGAAATGATAGAATCTGGGTTTATTCAAAACGAGATTTAATCTTGTGGGTATGTATGTCATGAGACTGTAGCTAGTATATGGAGACCACACAGACACACACACGTATACATATAATAATAAGTGAATACCACAGGAAAATGATAGGCAGAAATCCAAGCGCTTTCGTCTTTACTAAGACATTGTCAATGTATTAGTAAAGACGAAAGCGCTTGGATATCTGCCTATCATTTTCCTGTGGTAAATGTCTTAGTAAAGACGAAAGCGCTCGGACTTCTGCCTCTCATTTTCCTGTGGTATTCGCTTATTTAATGAAGTCACGTGCATCTACTGTGATTTTATAAATATATACATATATATATCTATTATCTATTGTCACCATTTACCAGATACGTCTGTAATTTTTGATAATCGCAATGCTGTTCTAACTCCTCGATTTCCTCACTTTTTACAAAATCTCGTCACTACTAGGCCTAGATCCATATGAAGAAAGGAATGAAGGTAGTCCGAGATTTGAACTCGTTTCTCGGGGAATCAGAACGAAGCGACCTTAATTACTAGTCAAGATGATTTTTAAATACATCGAATCTTTTTCAATGTTCTGGGATATTTATGACTTTTCTTCTCTTCTTTTCCAAAAGATGTTAGTCTGACCTAAAGTAAGCTCGCGAAAAAGTAAGTCGGTTTATTTCAACTTGAGTTGTGTGTGTGGTGTGTGTGTGTGTGTGTGTGTGTGTGTGAGAGTGTGTTGTGCTTGTGTATTACTTGAAAGGTTTCCTCTGGAAAAATCCATATGAAATTGGGTGCTCGACGACGAGATACATTTTCCTTCTAACTCATTTATGTATATTTTTATATCAAGTGATTGCGAGAATTAAATTTCAGACATTTCAGCCAAAAGCAAAATCCCTCTAAAGTGAATATTACCAGTTAGGACGTGTCTATTTCAGTCCAAAGAGACCGTGACTTTGATAGATAAATATACTTATGAACTAAATATACAACTGTTAAACAATTCTTATTTCAATTTTATAAAAAATCAAAATTTATATCAATCATTACCGTTCGACGTTGGAAGGATACCCTTCTTGCATGGGGCCCGTCTGGGAGATGGGACTTAGTAAGGAATTCAACCGTCGCCGGGGTCCTGGTGTCCGAATTCGTTGCTGGTAGGACTCGGAGGACTTTCGAGAAGCTGATGAGGCCTGAGGAAATATTTAAGGACTTTCTTGCATTTACTTGGACCTTAAAGGTAATAATTTAAGTTCCAAACTCTAATTTCTTTATTTTATTTGCGTTCCAGAATAATGCTGCGAATTGAACTGATTGGATTTATTGCAGGCTAAAAACCGTGGCTTCGCCACACAAAAAAATGTGTTGTGAAGATCAGCACTCTAATTCTCACTCTTGAGAAGCGTAGGAATATCTCGTTTCGTTTTCTGCAGACGTCAAGGCAGCCATGCCCAGTGTCTGATTAAGACTCTTTGGGACCCCTAGGCTAAGGGCGTAAACACCCACTCACCCACACCCACACACACACACACACACACACACACACACACACACACACATATATATATACATATATATATATGAGGTTAATAATTTTTGCAGCTACACAATTTTTAATATTAGGCTAGCGATTTTGAAGCCAGGGTCACCGCCCCTGCGAAGACTTTTGGGGGCGCCTAGGCTAAGCCTAATTAGCCTACTGGGTAATCCGCCATTGGCTGGCCATACCCATGACCGGCAAAAATTCACGTCAATGTGCTGCGATTAAATCCTGCCCTGGTGAAATTTTTACCTTTAAACCTGGAAATATAAAGCTTATAAAACAAAGGACAAGTTACTCGCAGTGATTTTTATACTGTCCTCATCAGAACTAAGACGCCTGAGGAGAGAATTCCCACATTTCTGGGCTCAGTTCGTGTCGCTTCGTGAAATAATCCCTTAAGTTCATTATTTCTAGGTAAATAATACTAACATTACCAGAGAAAAAATAAAATTAGGGGGATGTCAGAGTAACTGACTCGCTCACCCTAAATAAAAAGAGGGTGTCGGTATGTAGCTGGAGAATTCCCACATTTATAAATCGAGAACTCATATTCAGTATCTGGCAAACATCCCCAGCGGACAGGTAAGCTTCCACGCACCCGTGACTCAGGTGGGACTCAGAAGAGAAAAGTGGGCGGGGCCTTGTACCCTCGTGTCAACCACTGACAACCAGTTTTTATTTTCCTCGATTTCTAAATTCCCCAGCGGTGATTGGTCAACCACGCAGATGTATATCCCTTCTTTGGTTGGAAGGTGGAGAATGGGTCTAAATGAATAAGTCAATAATTATTGTTTTTACTTTTGTTTTATTTCGTGATTTCGTCAAACGATGTTCGTCCTAATTTAAGGCGGATTGTGGACTAACTGAATATGAAAATTAAATTATTATTATTATTATTATTGTTATTATTATTATTATTATTATTATTATTATTATTATTATTATTATTATTATTATTATTATTATTATTATTATTATTATTATTGAGATAGCGAGCCATATTCATAGAGAACACGCTTATAGGGACCACCAACTTGAAATTCAAGCTTCCAAAGGATAAGATGTTGATTTGATTGAAGTTACAGAAGATAACAGGAAATACAGAAAGAAAAGATCAGATATCAGATAAGAAGAATAGTTGTAATTAAATACGATTAATGAATGTCCTTAGTAAATAAGATATGACTATTAATGGTAGAACATCTGATTTTCCATAAGGCCTTTTCAAGATACTCATTTCATTAATTGAAATACTGATTCTTAAATATGTTTTAGGCATTAAATGTACTCTCATACGCTTGTTAACAGCAGGAGATTGTACAACAATAATAATCTTTCTTGCTGATATTAACAAAAGTTTAACAGTTTACCGGGAAGAAATTAAAAATATTCTCAGAATCATTAGTGACGAAACAAGGCGTGATCCGACCTCCAGCTTACTCGGGGCGCTCGCTAAAATCTACGGTCAAATAGAGCGCTGTTTCACCAACGAAAATGAAAATAGATACGCTATATTTTATTAGAAATAATTGTACTGTACTGTTTAACATTTATATTTTACATTTTCATACTAATAGATAAATCATAAAGATCCTATTCTAAAATTCCTGTATCTTTAACTCAAAGCGAAATATCTTTTTCAGAGCTTTTTAGATTTTTCCATGGGCCTTTTCTAACCCCCTCCCAACAAGAACAACAGCAGCAAGAACAAGAACAACAAGAACAACAAAAAAGCAGCAAAGCAGTTTGTAAGGCTTACTCCCCATGTAAGCGTAAAGAGGAGCTTGAAAATGACGAAAAAAGGAAAAGTATTCAGTCTTCAATTTATAGTTCTACGTGACACTGATACCAAAGGGAAACAACACAATGGTTGGGGAGTTTAACCCTCAAATACCGAGTGGTACCTAATGACATGGGTCGGCCTCTGGGCAGTGTAATAATATTTGTCTTTCTTTTGACATTAGAGTTATTTCTATGTTATAAGTGGCGAGTGTTAACTGCACACACACACATATCTATATATATATATATATTTATATATATATATATATATATATATATATATTACGAATTTCCTAATTCCTTTACGTATGCAATATAAATATCTATTTTCACGTCTATTCAAGAAGCTCTTGCATATACCCTGATCCATAGTTGCATGGTTGTGCATATATACATTATATATTATATATATTTATATATATATATATATATATATATATATATTTATATATATATATATATATATATATATATATATATATATATATATATATACACATTAAGACAAACTCCTTCATAATTTCGATGATAAACCGAAATAAATATATGGGCTTACGTAGCTTAGTGTATACTCCTATTTAAAAATCATTTGATAAATAATAATAATAACAATAATAATAATAATAGTAAATAATAATAATAATAATAATGATACTTAATAATAATAATAACAATTAATAATAATAATAAGGAGAACCGAACAGATTCCCGAAAGCTATCCTTAGAGTTATAAATTTAAATATATGTACATTTACATAAATGTGGATTTGTTTCTCCAATAACAACAACAACAACAACAATAATAATAATAATAATAATAATAATAATAATAATAATAATAATAATAATAATAATAATGATAATAATAATAATATAATAATAATAATAATATAATAATAATAATAATAAGATAATAATTAATATAATAATAATAATAATAATAATAATAATAATAATAATAATATCCGAGTTTCATCGGACAGAAGAAAGTACGATTTATACCTCTGTTGGATCTTACCTACCCAAGTTTTTACTACGGAGGTGTTTGTAGTAAGGTCATGTTTACCAGGCGGAGCCACGCCCGTCAGTCTGCTCAGTCTACGAAGGGTCATGGCTGTTTATTATTTTCTTCGTTGCCTGCGTCATATCTTCTTCTTCTTCCTTTTATTTTATTTTATTTTATTTTATTATCTCCAATTATAGTACTAGTCCAGCAAGGACAAGATCTTGGATGCGGTCGTTCTGTTAGGAAATTTCTTGAGCTCTCTCTCTCTCTCTCTCTCTCTCTCTCTCTCTCTCTCTCTCTCTCTCTCTCTCTCTCTCTCTCTCTCTGTAAGAGGATGTTGTGTTCATGGTAGAGAACGTGTTTAGGTAGAAATAAAAGTGGATGTATTTTCCATAATACCTAAAACGTGAAATATTGTAAAAATGAATCTAAATGTGTTTGTTCTTACGCTCTGCAGCGTGAAACATTAAACATGAACTCGAGGACAAATTTGTAATACTCAAAGGTTATTCATTGAAATTTCAAGTCACTCGTCAACCCTCCTTATGTGTTAATCAAAGATACTTTCGCGTTCTGTGAATTTTCTTGTGAATTCTAGGAAAAAAGGTGAATAATTTTTTTTGAAAGACTTTCTTGTCAACGAATCTGTTCGAGAATCTACACCGACAAAAGTACGCGTAATAAGTTCCAATATTCCTTCTCTTAGCGGAGCTAATAGTGTCAAAAAATGACCCATTAACCCATTAACTTTTCAGTTTATCTATATGGAAAAAATAATGATGTATTCGCGTAATCATTATATCATTATTATCAACATATTTCTGTTTGTATGGAAAAAATAATGATTTAGTCTTAGAATCATTATATTATAATCTTATGGCGTTGAGAATGGAAAATACGCTTAGATCACCTCAATTCTTCTTACTTCATCCAGAGAAGAAGAATGCAAAGATCCGATATTGCTTGATACTCCCAGATTGATGCAGTAATATTTTTTTTTTGCGTAGCAGGAAACCCTTTGGTAACACATCATGATATTTCCAGGGCTGTATTTTCCCCACATGATCTTGGGTCATAAGTTTGTTGTAACTCCACGGAGGAAGTTACTGGAGTAGATTTGGTGTAAAAGCTCTCAGTGTTCCTTGGGAACAATGGATTCGTTTTTAGTTTTCTGAAAAGAAAGCTATTGTGCCGGCTTTGTTTGTCCGTCCACACTTTTCCTGTCTGCCCTCAGATCTTAAAAACTACTGAGGTTAGAGGGCTGCAAATTGGTATGTTAATCATACACCCTCCAATCATCATACATATCAAAATACAACCCTCTAGCCCCAGTAGTGTTGATCTTATCTTAGGTTAAAGGTAGCCATAATCGTGCGTCTGGCAACGACATGGGCCAGGCCACCACCAGGCCGTGGTTAAAATTTCACGGGCCCTCGTCTCATACAACATTATACCGAGACCATAGAAAGATAGATAGATTTTCGGTGGCTTTCATTATACAATGTACAGAAAACTCGATTGCGCCGAAGAAACTTGGGAGCATTTTTTATTTGTTTTTGTGGTTCTGAGTCACAGATTATTTGGGTCAACTGGTGGTCAGCAGACTCATTGCTACGTCAGAACCGAAGCTGACCAGAGTGGGAATTTCCAGTAAATTCAGGCGAATTATAATAAATTCTGACTTTTTTCCAGGCTAACCTGGACAATCTCTACTGAGCAGTAACCTTTATCATAAATAATCTCCGCTTTTTTTTTTTTTTAACCTGAACCGAAGATAAAAGCAAGGAATTGAAACCTCTGATTTTCTAACCTTACAGAAAATTCAAGCAGAAGGCACCTGCAAGCAAGGTGATTGGCCACTGTGTTTTGGAACTCCGAATTCAATTAGGATAAACCACTCGGGGAAAGAATCAATTCTGACGAAAGCTGAATATATGGATTTTCTGTCAGGCCAAGACAGTCAGTCCCTTCGTCAGCAAAGAGCATTTGTCAGTAGCTGAATAACGTCAGCTCATTCTCCTCGGTCACCCGGGTGGCTGACCCCAACCTTTCGTGAGGTCAGACCCTACGAACGCGGTCACTATTGCGAAAACGAATAGAGTAGGATTTGAAGCCTTCATCACGTGTAATAGAGTAGGATGTGAAACAATCATCACGTGTTATAGAGTAGGATTTGATGCCTTTATTATGTGAATTAGAGTAGGATTTTAAGCCTTCATTATGTGTAATAGAGTAGGATTTGAAGCCTCATTGTGTTATAGAGTAGGATTTGAAGCCTTCATCGCATGTTATAAGGTAGGATTTGAAGCCTTCATTACGCGTAATAGAGTAGGATTTGAAGCATTCATTACGCGTAATAGAATAGAATTTGAAGTCATCATCATGTGTTATAAAGTAGGATTTGAAGCCTTCATTATGTGTAATAGAGTAGGAATTGAAGCCTCATTGCGTTATAGAGTAGGATTTGAAGCTTTCTTCACATGTTATAAGGTAGGATTTGAAGCCTTCATTACGCGTAATAGAATAGGATTTGAAGTCATCATCACGTGTTATAGAGTAGGACTTGAAGTCATCATCATGTGTTATAAAGTAGATTTGTTAAACCTTCATTATTGTGTAGAGTAGATTGAAGCCTCATTGTGTTATAGAGTAGGATTTGAAGCCTTCATCACGTGTTATAAGGTAGGGTTTGAAGCCTTCATTACGCGTAGTAGAATTGGATTTGTATTCATCATCACGTGTTATAGAGTAGGATTTGAAGCCTCATTGTGTTATAGAGTAGGATTTGAAGCCTCCATCACATGTTATAAGGTAGGATTTGAAGCCTTCATCAGGTGTTATAGAGTAGGATTTGAAGCCTTCATTACGCGTAATAGAGTAGGATTTGAAGCCTTCGTTATGCGTAATAGAGTAGGATTTGAAGCCATTATTATGTGTAATGAGTAGGATTTGAAGCCTCATTGTGAGCTATAGAGTAGGATTTGAAGCCTTCATTACGTGTAATAGAGTAGGATTTGAAGCCTTCATCACATGTTATAAGGTAGGATTTGAAGCCTTCATTACACATAACAGAGTAAGGTCTGAAGTCTAAGGCACTGACGTTAAGGAAGACTACGTTAAAAAAATAATAAAAAAAAACGTATTTTACGAATGTCGTTTTCTGGTCTATGAAGAGAGCTATCGGAACGACTCTTGTGCATCTTAAACCTTTAACTTAAACCATTATACCTTAAACCATTCTAAGCTAAAACCGACGCTGCTAATCTCAATACGACAGAAAAACGGCTTTTTACACCCTGAAGCTTTTTTGTCGTCTTAATATCATTTTCCAATCGAATGCGTTAACTCTTTTTGTCTTTTTTTTTTTTTACAGCAATTTTTTATTTCTCATTGTTTTTATCCTTGACCCCGGGCTCGTTCGCTACTCTCAGAAATTGGTTTATGATGGATGCGTTTCCTTCGCTTCAGTTTTTTATTTTATTTTTTTTCTGAGATAGTTTCTGCCTCGAATAATTGTTTCCAATTATCGACCGACTTGACCGGACAAGGTTGGTTTGCAACATAGGTGGTTTAGCAGTCTCTCTCTCTCTCTCTCTCTCTCTCTCTCTCTCTCTCTCTCTCTCTCAATTATCTATCTATCTGTCTTTCGCACATTGTGCTGCATTCTAATTCTATTATGTTCTGGTCCGCGTAAGTCGTCGAATGAATCAGTGCGATTTTAACGCTAAATGTCTCAATTTTATCGAAGTTGTCACAGCATAGATCACAGCGCAAGACACTTGATTCCATCTTGCTACGTTTGTAGTGTCTTGTAAAGGACCATTGAGATTTCTTTGTCTGTCCGTCCGCACTTTTTCTATCCGCACTTTTTCTGTCAGCCCTCAGATCTTAAAAAATACTGAGGCTAGAGGGCTGCAAATTGGTATGTTTATCATCCACCCTCCAATCATCAAGCATACCAAATTGCAGCCCTCTAGCATCAGTAGTTTTCATTTTTATTTAAGGTTCAAGTTAGCCATAATCGTGGGTCTGGCAACGATACGGGACAGGCCACTACCGGGCCGTGGTTAAATGCGGCAATGGGTATATTACGAAAAAAAAAATACGAACGACCTGCGCAAGGAAGAAGAGAATTGCGAGAGAGAGAGAGAGAGAGAGAGAGAGAGAGAGAGAGAGAGAGAGAGAGAGAATGATAATTCCAGGTGAGAAGGTATATACGTGCGGCTAGCGGCGTATTTCTAAGAGTAACTTATAATATTATTAAAGGGTTCTGAAATACCAGGTCTGATGCGTATCAATACGCTCGTGATGTCGGTAACCTAAAGGAACGTCGAAAAAAAAAATAATTCTTTTAGGCTTTTTTTTTTTTTTTTATTGATGCGCCATAAGGCGATCGTGATTCCCCAGAGCGGATGATGTAATGGAAAAATCTAGTAAAAGTAACTGAAAGAGGCGAGAATTTTGTTATTTCAGAATTTCTCGTCATTCGTTTTGATGTAAATCTTCATAACTTGCACATTGTCTCATGGAACAAGTCGAACTTCCAACATGTTGAAAATTATTTTTGTTATTTTCCGTTCGACACTGAATTTTCATATCAATCTCGTAAGATTTTTATAATTAAGAAATTTACATAATATCCTCGTGAAGTATCTTAGTCTATTGAGAGATTTGGATTATTCAATATACCTCTAAATTCTCGAATAAATATGAAAAAAAGTGATGTATTATTTTCACTTAACTAACTATTCTGGAAATATTTCTTTTTTTGACAACATTTGATTCTCTCTCTCTCTCTCTCTCTCTCTCTCTCTCTCTCTCTCTCTCTCTCTCTCTCATCCATATATATATATATATATATATATATTATATATATATATATATATATATATATATATATATATATGTATATATATGTGTATATATATAATATATATATATATATATATATACATATATATTGTTGAATGTTGAATAAGACTGAATTAAAAAGCAATAGAGGCTTTAATAGCCTCTAGCGAACTATTGTAATTATTACAATGATTTCTCGGCGATGGGCAGAAATTCTAATCTTCCCTGAAACAAAGTTATTTTTTAGTTTACATACATGTTTTTTATTCCTTACAGACGTTAAGTCAAAAGGACTCTAAACGTCTTATAACAAAGTTTTATTTTTTATTTAAATTCAACGTTTTATTCCCTATAAACATGAAGTCAAAATGACTCTAAACCTCTTATGACAAGGGTTTAATTTTTTTTTCTAAGATTTAAATCCAATGTTTTATTCCATACAAACATTTAATTGAGCCAAACCGACCCCCAGAAAAAAAAAAAATCTGTTCGTCAAGAATCGCCTTTACGAAAAAGCCGACCACGTCAACACACCTGAAAGCTAAAAGCCAGCGAGTAACCTCGCTAATTCATCGTGGGTAAAACCAGTGGGTAAACCTCGTGGGTAAACCATACCCTCCAGGACTCGTAGAAAACGAACATGCCCTCGCTCGACGAACTACTATAGGTATAGTAGAAGACAGAAGCTCCTCCAGCGGGCGCCGAAGGTCAAATGTAATAAGAAAGAGTGAGGTCTCCGGGCGGCGGGCGGAATCTCTCTCGTACTTGCAGAGCCAGATCGGTCGAAAGAAAGGTCGAACCGCGACCTTGAACCGGGAGCTGGGTTGTTGGTATACGTGGGGGGCGGGTGTGGGGGTTGGGAGGTTTGGAGGGAGGCGTGGTCGAGGCGTTGGATTAACCCCCAAACGTTTGGTGATATCGTCCCTTGGAGGGGAACGTTTATCATTGGCGTCGCGTATCTTTCATTGTTTTAATTGTCTCCCCCTATCGTTTTATTTCATGATTTATTTTTGTTTTTTTTATCATATATTTTAATTACCTTCCTTATATATTTTCGTTAATTATTTGCGTTTCTTCGTTATCACTTTATTTTTGCCTTTATTGTATTATTTTTATTTCTGTTATTTTATTGTATTTTTTATTATATCTTATTTCAGTCTTTTGTTATAGATTCTTTTATCGTTTCTTATGCATGCCTATATTTGGAATAATAATAATGATTAATAATAATAATAATAATAATAATAATAATAATAATAATAATAATAATAATAATAATAATAATAATACTATTCTTTTGATTATTCCTCTTTGAAGGTAATGATAACTGTCATAGAGAAGTATTTAATTATTATTATTATTATTATATTATTGGTGAAGAACCCACAATGTTGTAAATGTATATAAAGATATTAATACAAAAGAGAGCTTTCGAGAACCTGCTCAATTCAAGCTATCTTTAGTGTATATAATATAATATATATATTTTCCGTTTCCACCACTTTGGATTTCTCCACTATTTTAGTGACTGAAGATATTATTATTATATATATTTTTTTTTTTTTTTTTTTCTATACACAGTCCTCCAATTTGACTGGGTGGTATTTATAGTGTGGGGTCGGGTTGCATCCTGCCTCCTTAGGAGTCCATCACTTTTCTTACTATGTGTGCCGTTTCTAGGATCACACTCTTCTGCATGAGTCCTGGAGCTACTTCAGCCTCCTAGTTTTTCTAGATTACCTTTTCATGGATCTTGGGATCGTGCCTAGTGCTACCTATGATTATGGGTACGATTTCCACTGGCATATCCCATATCCTTCTTATTTCTATTTTCAGATCTTGATACTTATCCATTTTTTCCCTCTCTTTCTCTTCAACTCTGGTTGTCCCATGGTATTGCGACATCAATGAGTGATACTTCTTCTTGACTTTGTCAATCAACGTCACGTCTGGTCTGTTTTGGCACATATCACCATCACCCTATCCGTTCTGATACCATAGTCCCAGAGGATCTTTGCCTGGATCGTTTTCTATCACTCCTTCAGGTTGGTGCTCGTACCACTTATTAATGCAAGGTAGCTGATGTTTCTTGCACAGGCTCCAGTGGAGGGCTTTTGCCACTGAATCATGCCTCTTTTTGTACTGGTTCTGTGCAAGTGCCGGGCATCACTTGCTATGTGGTTTATGGTTTCTTTCATTTTTTTTTCGTATTGCACTTCCATACATTATGCGGGGAGAGATGTTATTTCCGTCTATCGTACTTTGAACATATCTGGTTCTTAGGGCCTGATCTTGTGCCGCTGTTTATCATTCCTTTAGTTTTCCTTCTTTAGCTCTCCCCTCTGTAGCCATTGCCAATTGTCATCGCTGGCTAGTTCTTTAGTCTGTCTCATGTATTGTCCGTGCATTGGTTTGTTGTGCCAGTCCTCTGTTCTTTCTGTCTTTCTCCTGTCTCTGTATATTTCTGGGTCTTCGTCTACTTTTATTAGTCCTTCTTCCCATGCACTCTTTAGCCACTCGTCTTCACTGGTTTCAGATATGCCCCAGTGCTCTGTTTTCGATGTTGACGCAGTCCTCTATACTTAGTAATCCTCTCCCTCCTTCCTTTCGTGTTATGTATAGTCGTCCGTATTTGCTCTTGGGTGTAGTGCTTTGTGTATTGTCATTTGTTTCCTGGTTTTCTGATTCTATGCTGCGGAGTTCTGCCTTCGTCCATTCCACTATTCCTGCGCTGTATCTGATTACTGGCACTGCCCAGTGTTTATGGCTTTTATCATATTTCCGGCGTTGAGTTTTGACTTGAGTATCGCCTTGAGTCTCTGCATATATTCTTTCCTGATCGTGCCTTCATCTCTTGGTGTTTTATATCTCCTCCTTCCATTATTCCCAGGTATTTGTATCCTGTCTCATCTATGTGTTTGATGTTGCTCCCATCTGGTAGCTTTATCCCTTCAGTTCTCGTTACTTTGCCTTTTTGTATGTTGACTAAGGCGCATTTTTCTATTCCAAACTCCATCCTGATGTCCCCAGATACAATCCTTACAGTCTGGATTAGGGTATCTATTTCCTTGATGCTCTTACCATACAGCTTGATGTCGTCCATGAACATCAGATGGTTGATTTTGTTGCCTCTTTTCTTGAGTTGGTACCCGGCATCCATCTTCTGTAGTACTTTTGTCATGGGAATCATGGCTAATACGAAGAGTAGTGGGGGGACAGTGAGTCGCCCTGGAAGATCCCTCTCCTCGATATTAACCTCTGCTAGTCTTATTCCAGAGCTTGTAAGTATTGTATTCCAGTTGCGCATTGTATTTTTTGAGGAAGCTGATGGTGTTTTCCTCTGCCCCATATATTTTCAGGCATTCTATTAGCAATGTGTGTGGTATCATGTCGAAGGCTTTCTTATAGTCTATCCATGACATGCTTAGGTTGGTTTTCCTTCTCCTACTGTTCTTCATTACCATTATTATTTTATTATTATTATTATTATTATTATTATCATTATTATTATTAATAATTATTATTATTATTGATTATTATTATTATTATTATTATTATTATTATTATTATTATTATTATTATTATTATTATTCAAAATAAACAAACCATTCCTGTGTACCAATCTTCCACAGAATAAAAGCCTCGTATTCAGTAAGCCATTATAAAAATAAATCTCCATTTGCAAACGTAATGACAGACAATATCCAAAATATCATTCAAAGACGTCTTAAGTTACATTTGGCAATATTCCACGGTGCTCAATTAGTCCAACCTCTCCTGCCAAGTTTCTCTGTACACCCGAATATGTCCAGTGCTTAATGATTCTCAATTTGCAAACTGAATCGCGCTTTCGGGAGAAACTGTGACCTGGGTGTTGCCGAAATTCCTGCCGAAGAAGAAGAAGAAGAAGAAAAGAGAAGAAGAAGAAGTTGATTCAGTGTTCACCGCATAAACTGCTTTTTGTTAGCGTTACGAATTAATCTCTTTCCTTTTTTGGGGGGGTTTTTTGGGGGGGTGCTAGAGACTTATTTGATATGTAATATATAATGTTGCTGCTATGAAACTGGGGTTTGTATAGATGTGGCACACGCGTGTATATATATATATATATATAATATATATATATATATCTATATATATATATATCTATATATATATATAGATATATATATATATCTAAATATATATATATATATATATATATATATATATATCTATATATATATATACTAGATAATATATATATACATATATATATATATAGTATATCAAAGAATATATATATAATATATCTATATATAACATATAGGATATATATATAAATATATATCATATATATCTATATATATATATATAAATATATATATATAGATCATATATATATATATATAATATATATATATATATCATATATCTAATATATATATATCTATATATATATATATATATATACCTATGATATATTATTTATATCTATATATATATATATATATATATATATATATATATACATATATACATACACATAATATTCATCATAATCAAAGATTAACATGTAACTGGAGACTTATCAACATAATTTCATTTTATTTTTTCTTTCTCTCTCCTCTCTCTCTCTCTCTCTCTCGTCTCTCTCTCTCTCTTTTGAACTTTTTATAACGAATTTTTAGATGAAGGCAAACAGTAAAGTGCAGAGAGATAGACAGATAGATAGCTAGAAGATAGAGAGAGAGAGAGAGAGACGAGAAGAGAGAGAGAGAAGAGAGCGAGACTGAGAGAGAGAGAGAGAGATGATGTGCTTAAATGTCCAAAGTGCATTTCCTATCTGAGACGAATAAATCATATTTAATTTTGTGTTAACGGATCTTTTAAATTTTTTCATCTGGCAGGATTTTCTTGAGCTTCACGGGGATCCTTGGAGTTCCCAGGCTCCGAGGAATCCTCCGAGTCTCCTGTGGCTCCCAGGAGGACCTACTAAGTTCCTGATTCCAATGGAACGAAGCGAGCTGGATGAGAAGATATGGGATTCGATCTTCAGTTACGTTTCACACATGAATTTTCTATACAGATCAGTTCACAACTCCCCCTCCCCACCTTCCCCCCACCCCTCCGCAAGTTTTGCGTCCTGCAGAGTACCTTCCGACTATGATCATAATAAATTAGTAGTCTAATATTAGCAACAGGGACCTCTATCAAACCCTGAAGGAATAAGCTTCGAAATTCCCAATTCCCTTTGGGGGAAAGTTATTCCCGATATATAAGTGAAATTTGACAATAAAATGTATTTATTGATATATACATACATACACACACACACACACACACACACACACACACACACACACACACATATATATTATATATATTTATATAATGAAAATACGTCTTTCTTCTCCTAGCTCCACAATTTTGAAAACCTTAGACAAATCTTAATCAGTACAGAAATTTTTTTTCTTTTCATTCTTCTTCTAAATGAAACCCAACATATATATATATATATATATATATATATAGATATATATATATATATATATATATATATATATATATATATATAGACAAATCTTAATAAGTACAAAATAAATAAGAAAAAGTTTCTTTTCAATTTTCTTCAAAGTGAAACCCGACACATCTAACTTTCTCATGGGGATCTTTTAGATTTTGTCAACCACATTCAGGATTCTGGACGATTGCCTAACCTGAGAGGTTAAGGCTGGCCAGTGAGTACGTGTCTCCACCCACTTTTCCCTGAGGTATTTATACCAGCGGCTGAAAAGGACAGGATATCAGTTTCAGCTGAGCCTCGATACAGACGACATGAACGCCAAGGTGAGTCTTCTCGTCGTGAGGAAGTCTGAATGTGTGAGAGACTGAATTGAAGGTTTACGTGATTTTTGTTAATTTAGAATAAAGCTTAGAAAATACATTATCTTCAGGCAATGACTTTTAGTCTAACAATAATCAGTAATGATTTGTTTTTTTAAATTTTAACAAAAAGTTTATTAAACACAGTATTTTCCGATAACTGTTTTAGTCTGAGAATAATCATATATTTTGAATACAGGTTAGAAAACGCAGTATTTTCAAATAACTACTTATAACCAAAGTAAAAGATTCAAGGCACTTATATAAAAATGAAAATTTATCTCATTATTACGCAAATAAGAAGAATTATGTCATACGAGCCTCTGGCACCTGGGCATTACATACCAATTTTACAAGCCAGTAAGATAATACTCTTCAAATTAAATAAGAAATATATGAAAAAGATAAATTTCCGATAATTTAACTTAAAAAAACTATATCTGACTTCGGTTTGTTAAATCAGCAACAGTTAGAGATAAATCCTTCATATTCATATCATAAGGAAAAGAAATCTTACTACAGAGACTTTTTATCTGAATCAGTATGACAAATCTTCAGATAAATTAGAAAAACTAAAAAAAAAGAGATAAATTTCTGATCCCTTGAACTGAAAAACCAACTCAACATCTGACTTGAATGACATCAAATTACCAGTTGTTGACGATATATCCTTCAGATTCACATCATAAATAAAAAAAAAAAAAAAATCCAGTAACAAGGATTTCTCGTCTGGATTCCAGGTCATTTTGGTTCTTCTGGGCCTGGCAGCCTTTGCTGCCGCTGACAGCAGGGAGACCTATGCTTATGCAGCACCCAGGGTAAGTATGAATGAATACATAGGCCTACAAGTAAAATTGCTGGTATCTAAGGCAGAAATTGTAAAGCTTACTGAAAATCAATTTTGAAAAGATCCAAATTGCAAATTGTTGCAGAGAATTGACTTCGAAGAAGGAATGCCATCGAGTAAATATAATTGTATAGCTAAAAATCATTATTTAAAAGTAAATTTAACTGAATTTGTGCCCTATTTCTCAACACAATCCGTCACACTGATAAAATCATTTAACATAACCTACGAACACCGAGTCAATCCTGATCCCTTCTATTGGCTACAGGCCTCATCAGCCTCAAGGGAATCCTTCGAATCCTTTGAATCGGGCGAAGCCAAGTACAACTTCAACTGGGCCGTCGACCACGATCCTTCCAGCAACGAATTCGGACACCAGGAGGCCCGCGACGGCGAGAACACCCAGGGATCCTACTACGTCCAGCTCCCCGACGGCCGCCTGCAGAAGGTGGCCTTCCACGTCGACGGCGATGACGGATATGTTGCTGAGGTCACCTACTCCGGTGAGGCTCAGTTCCCCGACTCCGACGAATCCTTCGAGTCCCGTGAGGCTCCCAGGAGGACCTACTACGCCCCTGACTCCAACGAATCCAAGTAAATAAGGGTTTCCTTATTTCACTTCCTTAAGAAATCCGGTATCGTTGCATGATGTGAATTGTGATACCTTATTTATCATTTATTTATTTATTTGTTTATCTATGTATTTATGAAATAAACGAAAATACCTGCTGAATGAAGTCGTTCGGTTTCATTTATCATTTCAGTAAAAGCTTTTCCTGAAGAGTTATGGTATTTGCACTACTTATAATGCACAGAGCATTATTTATGCAGCTATCATTATATATATATATATATATATATTATATATATATATATATATATATATATATATAAATATGTGTGTGTGTGTAGATTTATCATTCTTGGCGAAGGACTCAAAGGAAGATCTGTCATCATCATTATATCGTTCAGCTCAACATATAGTGAACTTGACATAAAAGGAATCATTAGAATAAAAAAAAAGGGCGATAAGTTCAAGGGAAACAGAAAATGAGCGGAACGAAGCGAATGTGGTAGACAACGAACAACCTTTCATGAAATGGAATAACTGGTCGTTAAGTCATCATCCTTAAAAAGCAGAAGAAAGGATACTTAAAGGAGTAAATAAAAATGCAGGATTTCTTAGACCTATTCCTCACTGGTAGCAGCAAAAATCTGCTAGAGATAGCACTTATTTTACTCATACTTCAAAACCCCCTTCGCTAGAATCAAAGGAAAAGGAATGCTTGCTCAACCATACCCTCTGCATTGCAAGGCCTCCTATTCAATTACACCAATAAATAATGCCATAAGTAACTCCTCCAGAATGGGGAAGTACTTTCTCAGACGTTAATTGGTACTTCTGGTCGGCTAAATTACATAGTACTACTGGGTTGCCAACATTCCTGAATCTCTCAAGTCGTTTTCTGCAATAGAGTTGTTTGTTCTCGTTTTCTATGCCCTGCTGACGTTGCATATTCATATTTAGAAAGACTCTTAGCCTGGGTATCTCGTATAATGGTGTCCTCATTCGTATTTGATATTATTTAATGTTTCGCTCTTATAGCACTTGTCTGCAGGGTCGGTTCGGCATACAGAGGTGAGTGCTGATATTGCATATTATATATTGCTATATTTACCTTTTTATGACTTCACTCTTACCGGGAATAAGATGCATATTATATATTTCTATATTTACCTTTTTATAAGTTCACTCTTATTTGGAATAAGACTCAGATTCAAACGTTTTCAAAAGGAACATGATTGGCTTGATCCGACCTCCAGCTTACCTGGATGCGTGCAAGATTTAAACGTGTTAAATTCTATGGTTAAATATAGACTTCTTCCACCAAGGAAAATTCAAATAAATACGCTATATTTTATTAGAGATAATTATTCTGTACTGTTTAACGCGCACCTTATTTACTTTTTACATTTTCATTCTAATTAATAAATATCCTATCCTAAAATTCCTGTATCTTTAAATCAATACAAAACACATTTTTTAGACATTTTTAGGCTCTTCCATAGACCTTTCATACCCACACCCCCTGACCCCCCCAACACGAATAACAATAACAACAAGAACAACAAAGAAGTTTGTAGGTTTACTCCCCGAGTTAGCGAAAACCATGGACCACAGATACATCCACTCTGAGAAATTTCATTCATTTACCTGTAAATTGTACAGGTCCCTGGTCCTCCGTGGACTGTCTGTAACACTGGTAAAAGTATTAAGTAACTCCTTGTAGCTTCAAGAAAATAGGATGATAGCCTAGCTGCTTATAACTGAACTCTGAAGATGATTTATTTATCATTTCTTCAACCATTGCTTCCAGCGTTTACTGTCATGTCTTCGTCGATCGTGTAATAAACGAATATATTTTCACACCAACACTTTACAAAACTTGTCTTCTGATAGATTTATTCTTTGTTTCATTTGTACATATTTATTTTTGCGTTATTTCATAACTTCCAATCACTTGTTATTCCTCTGTATCCACAATTCCTCTGTAACCACAATGAAAACTTACTCAAGCAAGTTCCACATGGTTGCTTGCGTTCAGTTCAACTCAACAAAATGAAAAAAAAAAAAAAAAAAACACACACAAAACATTAAATTGAGTTTTTCAATTATCCAGTTGAAGCCGTAATCAACTTGTTTCGTGGTTCCAGTCGATTTCTTCCAGCGCGGTTGATTTGTTGTTTATAAACAAGACACAAAGTTAATAACAGAATTCAGTTGGAAATACGATTTCCTATCAACAAAAAAGGCATGCAATTCCATTTCTTTTAATAAAAAAAACATCACTATTAGCATTCATGGAAACAGAGTTAATCATCTTTGATTATCAGTTTTAAAATAAAATTTATATTCATAGCAAACAAACCCTGTTTTAATTAACAAGCCGTCGGTTATTTATTGCTATCTGGTGCATCTTACGAGTTTAGAAACAATGCAATTTCTTTATACCGTCTCCTAACCCAACGAATTCGGAAACAATCCAGTTTCTTCGGATGTACTTTAATAGAAGCATCATAAAAGCCAGACGTCCTCAGGACGGGTTTTAAATCTTTGAAGAGCATTTTAAAGATATTTATCTTTTTCATGAACAGCGTAATATTCCGTAACCTTGAGGATATGGAAGTGTTCTTTGCATAATATGAGGGACGATTTTTTTTCTCTCAGGGAAAAAGTACCCATTTTGGAGAACTTAGAGATTCAAAAAATGTTATTTTTAGGATTTGTTTAGTCTCACGTATGAGTTTTTCCTGCGTGCTTTAGGTTTACGATTGTTTTATTAATTATTATTATTATTATTATTATTATTATTATTATTATTATTATTATTATTATAAAAAATACTCATAGTAACACGAGTCTTGAAATGGGGACAACAATTTCCACAGTTATGTATATGTATACATATTCAAGGATAAATTTGTACAGAAAGCTATCGGGTAACTGTCTGATTCCCCTTATTATTATTATTATTATTATTATTATTATTATTATTATTATTATTATTATTATTATTATTATTATTATTATTATTATTATTATGTTAGGGTCTGTTAACAGCAATACCTTAAGATTACTCACTTTTTCAACAAACCAGATCGAACTCATATCTAGAAATTATCCCTGTCAATATTATACCTCTCAAAACCGCGGTATTTTCACTCCTCAAAAAGAAGGAGAGAGAAAAAAAGATATATATTTATATATATATATATACATATACGGGTAAGAAGAACTCCCCTTCAACAAATATACTCAAATAGCCTCAAACAACCTCAAATAAACTCATCATCCCACGAAAGTGAACCGCTATGAAGTAATCTCGCCCCGCCGAGCACCGCGGGGAATCTCTCTCTCTCTCTCTCTCTCTCTCTCTCTCTCTCTCTCTCTCTCTCTCTCTCTCTCTCTCTCTCTCTCCATCCGAAATGCAAATGAGAGAGGCGTCTCTATGACGAGGTATTTCAATAAGTGTTTCTGTGGTTTACTTAAGCCTCGGTGGTAGGGCGGCCATGACCGGAGTGTGTGTGTATATAGAGGCTGTCTGTGGTGCCCCTTCGCCCCCCAGGGGAGGGAGGTGATTGGTTATTAATTATTCGAAGGGTTAAAAAGGGTTATTGGGGGTTCTGTATACGTTTGGAATTAATTGTAGTTGAGTGAAAAGGCCGTATTCTTTTGGAGGTTTTGTATACGTTTGGAATGAATTGTAGATGAGTGACAAGGCAATTGTGCTTTTGTTGCTGTATAAGTTTGGAATTAATTGTTGGTAAATGAGAAGGCAATTGTGCTTTTGGAGTTGCTGTATAAGTTTCAAATTGATTGTAGGTAAATGAGAAAGTAATTGTGCTTTTGGAGTTGATGTATAAGTTAGGAATCAATTGCAGATAAGTGTAAAGGCACTTTTGCTTTTGTAGGCTCTGTATAAGTTTGGAATTAGTCGTACATAAGTAAAAAAGCTCTCGGGATCTTGGTTGTCAAAGTAAACATAAGTTACTGAGACTAACTCGATATAAAATGTATTATGCCGAATGGAATGAGTGCATAAGCCAGTGGAGAATATTCTTGAGTGCGGCTGCTTTTCCGAAGAGGTGGAAGTTGATCAGACCGAATAAAAATACATGATTATCTTTCGACGTCTAAAAAAAAATGATGCGGTATCAGATTTCTCAAAGAGGACTTTACTTGAATAATTACAGAAAGTCAGTAATGAAATAATTAGAAATTATTATAAATGATAAGATAATTATAAATATAACAAATAATAAAACCATGATAAATAATAATGAAATTTACGCAATTTATGGTTGGCTCATTCCCCCATACCAGTTTCGACAGCCAAGCAAAAACCGCCTAGAATAATGAATAATAAATCATAAAATAATAATAAAAAAAAACAAAAAAAAAAAAACCGCTCAAATCTCTCTGTTTATTTGATTTATCCCGTCACCCCGTCCGTGTATTCGTGGAAACCTATTTGAAAAAAAAAAAAAAAAAAAAAAAAATAGATTCGAAAGTAAAAGCGGTTGCATTCGAGAGAGAGGAATCCAATCAACTGTAATACCCATGTGTGTGTCTATGGAACCTATGTTACCCAACCGCGGGTAGCACGAATCCAAATGGAAATCGTGGATGAAAAGCACCTCCTTTTCCTCCTCCTCCTCCTCCTCCTCTTTCTCAAACTCCTCCTCCTCCTCCTGAACCTGGGCTTGGTGATGTATATATATACTCAGACGTCAGGTCAGTCTGTACAGCAGCGGACTGCCCCAGAGAAACAGCATGAATTCAAAGGTATTTCTTTCTTCTTCTTCTTCTTCTTTCTGGCCAGTTGTTTCCACTTTCCCTTTCGACTTGCTGAAAGTCTATTTCCATAGAATTATTATTTACTATATATTTACAGTTACGTTTAACTTTTGGTCATATTCACCTTCGTTCGTAGCTTCAAGAAAGCGTGACTTTTGGAGATTTTCCTCAGTAGTCTTAGTCGTTTTCAGTCTTCACAGGATTTCTCATAGGATTTAGGATTTCTTTAGAATAGGATTTCTTACAGGATTTCTCATCTCCCTCTCTTCACAGGTCCTCTTGGTCGTTTTGGGCTTGGCTGCCCTTGTTGTTGCCGACAGCAGGGAGACTTATTCTTACGCTGCCCCCCGAGTAAGTAGGCAATTAAACTGACGTTACAGAGTACCATGTACTTTAGGATTCCTCAATATTCTGTATAGCTCTACAGCTCCTTAATTGGAATATTCTTTATGAGTGACATAAAAGCATCAGTTAAAACAAGTCTCCTTTGATCATGAGTATTTGATATACTTTTATCAACTCACATTAATATCCTTAACTTGGAAATTTAAACAGGTCTTATTATTGCAAAATATACAGTCTTCTGTTCTCTTTTGGAGGATGAGATGATAAGTTATTAAGCATTTTGTTGCTATAAACTATTATGAAAATGTTTATGAGCTCACTAATTCTTTTTATTGTCACATATTTCCTTGTTCTCTACTTGGAAGTAGGAATGATAAGTTTGTCCGTGATAAATTTTTATAAATATAATTATGAGCTCACCTGCCCATCCTTACAAACTAATGCAAAAGCAATGTCTTGGAGAGTCCTATATCACCATGGAAAACTCACCATCCTAAACCATCCGCAGGGCTCCTCAGAGTCACAGGAATCCCTCGAGTCCGGCGAGGTCAAGTACAACTTCAACTGGGCCGTGGGCGACGACTCCTCCAGCAACGAATTCGGACACCAGGAGGCCCGCGACGGCGAGGACACCCAGGGATCCTACTACGTCCAGCTCCCCGACGGTCGCCTGCAGAAGGTGTCCTTCCACGTCGACGGTGACGACGGGTACGTCGCCGAGGTCACCTATTCCGGCGAGGCTCAATTCCCGGACTCCGACGAATCCGACGAATCTCGAGAGGCTCCAAGGAGGTACTACGCTGCTCCCGACTCGAACGAATCGAAGTAGACGTTTGAGAAAGAACTTTGCAAGATAGTCGATGTCTTTCTCCTTCGACTCGAGATACCACGAACTTCAAGTACAACCGTATTGTTTAAATGTGCGTGTAGAGTGTGAAAGATATTATGCAGGTATCTATTTATTTATTTGAATATATTTAAATATCTGAGACAATCTGTGTCATTCATATCCTTTTTTATATTATACGAGACGCATAAGTTGTATAAAAAAAGTTGCAGAGTACTTTAAACGCCAAGGAGGATTGAAAAGTGCTGGCATATGATAGGCCTTAGGTCCGTATGTGTATATTTGAAAAGAAAAGGCCATCACTATGTAAAAGATATCAGCTTCGTACGTCCTTAGGTAAAATACGTCAGCCAATTATT
This sequence comes from Macrobrachium nipponense, assembly GCF_015104395.2. NCBI lineage: Eukaryota > Metazoa > Arthropoda > Malacostraca > Decapoda > Palaemonidae > Macrobrachium > Macrobrachium nipponense. The sequence goes on along the minus strand of NC_087208.1, from coordinate 39,892,756 downwards.
TGTAGCATTTTATCATTGTGTGACCTCAGCGATCATCGAATTCCAATACATGTATATTTATACATATATTTAGATTTTAAATAAATGTATATATATATATATATATATATATATATATATATATATATATATATATATATATATATATATATATATCAAACTCACATTCAGAAGGAGAACTTTCATATATATAAAAGTTCCTATTCTTTTCGAAAATAGGTGCCTTGAAGAGCCAGTGCTTGAAGAGAACAAAGGTTAAACACTTCTTAACATTTGTTCTACCTGGGCAGGTGAATTCTCATGAGAAATGTTCTCAAGAATATGAATTTATAATAAGAATGATATGAACAGAGAACATATTAACGGTTATAATTGTGGCAGTAGAAGTCATGGTATATAGAATATATATTAGTGGAAGTAGTGTTTGAATAATAATAATAATAATAATAATAATAATAATAATAATAATAATAATAATAATAATAATAATAATAATAATAACTTTGTTGTAACAGGTAAATTATATAACAGCTGTCAAAATATCAAGGAATCAATGATATTTGGAAAGCCATTATATAAATTACCAGCTGCTACAAAAAAAACCGACTCGAGAGATTGGCAAACTGTAATATCAACTCAACGCTATCCAGATTGCCATTTTTTTTAAAAATAGAAATAATGATGATGATGATGATAAGTCGACACCATCAGTGACATCATCTATCACAACTACGAGTATAAAACGAAAAACAGCTGATTCTAATCTTACATGATAGGCTGTAAATCCAAGCCTACTTTTCATGGGTTTTTGTGTGAATCGTGTTGCCCCTCGGTGATCACATACTATAATCTCACGAGATTTCAGCACCAAGAGACGGTTTCAGGTTTTGTAATCTGCCCTGCCTCAGAGATTACCAAACGTTTTGTATAGTCGTTTGATGCGGGTAGCGCTGCGAAACATTTTTTTTTTTTTTCTTGTGAGGAAGTCTACCACGAGTCTGCTGTTATAACTGCTTGCACGATGATGTAATGTATCTACTTGGTGGAGAGGTTACTGAAGGCGATGCTGGAGGTTAGTCGTAGTGTTACCAGTGTATATATTGTT
>NC_087208.1:39859151-39886651 GCF_015104395.2 Macrobrachium nipponense | reverse complement strand
GTTTTCGTAATTTTTGCGACGCTGTTATGATTAAAGTTGTGTTTATTCCTTCACAGATTTCAGCATTCGTGACTATTTATATAAGATTTCTCTTAGTTTTCCTGTAACGCAAGACCCGAAGATTAATTTGGCTCGCCAAAATAAGTAGATATAAAATAAAAGGTGGATGCAACTTTAATTCAATCCAAAGCCTTATAAGCTACAAGGTAGATTTTTAAAAATCAGAATTAAAGGTATTATTATTATTATATATTATATTATTATTATTATTATTATTATTATTATTATTATTATTATTATTATTAAAGCAAGCAAGTTATGCTCGGTAATCTTGTGGGTGCATTTTTTCTATTATTATTATTATTATTATTATTATTATTATTATTATTATTATTATTATTATTATTATTATTATTATTATTATTATTATTATTTTTTTTTTTTTATTTTTTTTCTTTTATTTTGCTCTATCACAGTCCTCCAATTCGACTGGGTGGTATTTATAGTGTGGGGTTCCGGGTTGCATCCTGCCTCCTTAGGAGTCCATCACTTTTCTTACTATGTGTGCCGTTTCTAGGATCACACTCTTCTGCATGAGTCCTGGAGCTACTTCAGCCTCTAGTTTTTCTAGATTCCTTTTCAGGGATCTTGGGATCGTGCCTAGTGCTCCTATGATTATGGGTACGATTTCCACTGGCATATCCCATATCCTTCTTATTTCTATTTTCAGATCTTGATACTTATCCATCTTTTCCCTCTCTTTCTTTTCAACTCTGGTGTCCCATGGTATTGCGACATCAATGAGTGATACTTTCTTCTTGACTTTGTCAATCAACGTCAACGTGTCTGGTCTGTTTGCACGGATACCCTATCGTTTCTGATACCCATAGTCCCAGAGGATCTTTGCGTGATCGTTTCTATCACTCCCTCAGGTTGGTGCTCGTACCAACTTATTAATGCAAGGTAGCTGATGTTTCTTGCACAGGCTCCAGTGGAGGGCTTTTGCCACTGAATCATGCCTCTTTTTGTACTGGTTCTTTGCAAGTGCCGGACATTCGCTTGCTATGGTTTATGGTTTCATTTTCGTATTGCCACTCTACATTATTATATATTATTATTATTATTATTATTATTATTATTATTATTATTATTATTATTATTATTATTATTTATTATTTATTATTATTATTATTAGGGAAAAAACTCTCTATCACGAGAGTATTTATAAAGTTCTAAAGGGTCACAATAATACAAAGTGTAAAAAGTCCGTGTATAATTTTGAAGACTTTACAGAAAGCTTCGAACCCTTCCCTGGGTTCATCTTCAGTCCAAATGAAAAATAATGTTGCAACAACCTGTACGAAGATCCAACAGGATTGCAGCCAGAAGGATTGATAGGGGAGAGGGTATCACCTAGTTGTTGTTAACTACCCTCTTTCTTCACCTGGCCCATTAACGAGCTAACGACCGTTGTCAACGATCTTCAACGTCTCTTGTTTTTTAAATTAACCTCTGTACTTGTCGTAACTTATTGTTCATTTGGACTGAAGATGAACCCAGGGAAGGGTTCGAAAGCTTTCTGTAAAGTCGTCAAAATTATACACGGACTTTTTACACTTTGTATTATTGTGGACCCTTTAGAACATTATTATTATTATCATGCCAGTACTTACAACTAAGCAAGTTATGCTCAGTAATCTTGTGAGTGTCTTTTTCCATTATTATTATTATTATTATTATTATTATTATTATTATTATTATTATTATTATTATTATTATTATTATTATTATTATTATTATTATTAAACCATTTCATATGGAACAGGCCTACAGGAACCATTGACTAGAAATTCAAGCTTCCAAAGAATATTAAGGTGTTCATTTTAAAGAAGTAAAGGGAGATAATAGGAAATACAGTTCATAAGGGCAAGGGGAGTCGTTGTAGGCGAATCCAACCTCTGTTTAGTTGTCTTGAATTCTTGTCATAAAAGAATAGAAGATCAGGTCGAGGGGAGACGATGAAGAATGGATTGTGAAGGAGTCTAAAATCTGACAGATAATCCTCCTGGTGTTGTAAAGGTACTCAAGATCTGTTAGAGAATAGCGGTATTTGTATGACGGGTTCCAATAATATTCGACAGAAATGCTTACACTGATATAGAAGAACTACAGTCCGAGATAAAATAGATTATAGACAGGTGCATGAAAGTCGTCATATAAAAATTTTCAATTGTTAGACAGGATCGAAATATCTGAGAGAGAGAGAGAGAGAGAGAGAGAGAGAGAGAGAGAGAGAGAGAGAGAGGAACTGTTTGTTTTATTGAGGCCAAGAGAGAGAGAGAGAGAGAGAGAGAGAGAGAGAGAGAGAGAGAGAGAGAGAGAGAATGTTACATTGTAATCCATAGACTGAAATTATTGTTAGGAAATCCAGGGTCTGCCATAGAATTCTGAAATTACTAAAATAATGCCAAAGGTACGTCCGTGGTTTCTGCTATATGGAACTCAAGGTCTGTTAGAACTATATGGAATAACTATGAAGGAATCAGGGTCTTTAAAGAACCTGTTAGAGGTCTAAGATTTAAATTCTTACTGTAAAACTATATGGCTGTTTTTGTGTGACAAGGCGTGATCCGACCTCCAGCTTACTCGAAGTGCGCAATAAAGTCTACGGTCAAATACTGCGTTGTTTCGCTGACGAAAATTGAAATAAATATGCTATATCTTATTAGAAATTATTTTTTGTACTGTTTAACATGGGTATTATTTATTTTTTACATTTTAATTCTAATAAATAAATCATAAACATCCTATCCTAAAATTCCTGCATCTTTAACTCAACGCGAAACACTTCTCTCAGACCATTTTAGGCTTTTCTATAGGGCTTTCCTATCCCACTAACAAGAACAAGAACAGCAAGAACAACAACAACAACAGCAAGAACAACAACAACAACAACAACAAAGTAGTTTGTAGGCTTAGCCTCAGCGTAAGCGAAAATGCAATTCGAGACCTATTTCATCTCGTTTTAACGGTAGCATAAAATCGATACTTTGATGGCCAGTTATGGCAAATGATAAGATGAGAAGAAGCAATAAAAAAAATAGATAATGCTCCGGGTGAATGGAATCACCGGTAAATCACCGATACTTGGAGAAACGAAAGTGAACTCAGTTAATTACGAGGTTAAAAAGGCTACCCGAATTCGGAATAAAGGTCAGTGAATAATTTCTACGGGAACGTTACGGTTAGCGAACGCCCCCAGGTCACGTGACTACGAGGAGGCGTTACGAAATTAACGGTACCAATAGGTACCCGAAGGAACTTTGCGTACGAATGGACCTAGAGAGGAGGAATGCATCAGTCAATCATTGTGAGATGTGTGTTTTGACTTGAAGGGCTGAAGGTGGGGCTTGGAGGGAGAGGAAATGTACACCGGTATTTTGTAGAAAATGAATGGATGGTCTTTTTTACTTATGGATCACTATGCATGGGTGATGGAGAATGGTTTACCTCTCTCTCTCTCTCTCTCTCTCTCTCTCTCTCTCTCTCTCTCTCTCTCTCAGATATTTGTAGAAGCATGTGGGGGTTAATGGGATGAGAATTACCGGTAAAAAATATGTGGATACTTATACACAAACACACACACTAACACACACACGCGATATTTTTACGTATAAACACACCCAACAACATTGCTTAAGTTCAGAACTGATCCATATATACATAGTATAAATAATTGTTTTTTTTATTTCATCTATTGAATTTAATGAACTTCATATAGCATGGATATATCATACAGAAGTATGTGAACTTCATGGAGTTCACATAGTATGGATATATCACACAAAAGTATATAAATTTTATCTTTCATGGATACTGCATACATTTGTATATTGGATTTACGTAGCTGCAGTATTAACCTGTATTTTACTGTAATGCAATACATTTCAGCAGAACAGTACATTTATAAGGATAATGTGGATGGGGAATTTTTTCGATCCTATCTGAATACATTCTGATATAATACCGCAATATGCTAATCGCTTAATTAAACTTCACAAAACTGAAAAACTACAGGACATGTCTCAAATGTCAAATGAAAGACATTGCAGTTACAAGGATTAGGATGTCTCAAAGAATTATTGGTCCATCCGAGGAGACATCATGTGCTCACTTATCTCTAGGAGAAGGTTTTACGGCTCATTCACAGTGTCCTAATGATTTTGTCTAGCTTTCTTTTAAACTCTTCCACATTGTTGCTGTTTACAACTTCTGGTGGCAGTTTATTCCATGTGTCACATACCTTGTATGTAAAGAAGTTCCCATAATGAGAAGTGTTGTATTTGTTCAGTGCTAGTTTCCATCCATTATTTCTTGTCTGGTTTTCGTTGCTTTATAATAGATACATTTACACATTACAAATGAATTGCATTTCATGTTTCATAAATACAGCCTTTTAAAGATCATCACTCTCTCTCTCTCTCTCTCTCTCTCTCTCTCTCTCTCTCTCCATGTACACTAGGCCAAATATGATTGGTCAACACTACAGTACCCTTCATCTTGGAATTGGGACGGAGCCAGAACCTGTTGTAGAAGGTGAAGATTGGCCCCACCTACAACTGGCATCGTGGTATATATATTGGCGAACCCGAGAGGACAAAGCATCAGTTTCTCAAAAGAGACTATATACAATACCACCATGCACACCAAGGTAGGTCTGTCTTTGGTTTTTAGAAGGGAGGACTTTGAGGAGTTTTACTTCTGCGCATCAGTGAATTCTTTTTCAACTTTCATCAAATATTTTGCAGTAATTTTGTCTCAGTCTATTCTAAGCGATTCTGCACAATTCTCTTCACTCTTTATCAATTTATTTCTCTATTTCACAATTTTTTAATTTTTTTCATTCTTAACCTGTTCATTCATTTTCCTTACCATTATGAATTTTTTTTCTATGTCAGTCAGAGTACCTGTTATTTGATTAGGTTTCTGCTTATTGGGATGAACGCAAATTTCATTTATTTATTTGTCTGTTTATTTTCTTATCTATTTATTTATCTTTTATAGGTCCTTCTGGTTGTTTTGGGCTTGGCTGCCCTGGTTGCTGCTGACAGCAGGGAGACCTACTCCTACTCTGCCCCAAGGGTAAGTGATCTTCAATAAGGTCCACAGGTTATTTTGCAATCTGCTCAATAATTTCAAGTAATAGGTGGAAACACAAGGTGTGCGTGAGTTACTAATCGGCAAATTTTTTTTTAGGATTTGTATAAATTTTTCTATTTACTTTTTGGCGTTTATTTTGTATATTTAGAATGGAGATTGTCTGTTGAAATACTGGTATTGTTAGTTGTTTAAAATATTCTTACCAATATCTGTTGAATATTTCATTTCGATGATTATGAATCCAAGTTTTATCGAATCAGATTAGTATTCCTTTGAAAATCCAAAGGCTCAGATTTAAGCATTTTGCCCTGTTACTTGTGTAAATGATTATTTACTTATTCTACTTGATTACAAAGTAACATCTTAATTCATTCCAGGCTTCATCCGGCTCCGAGGAATCCTTCGAGTCCGGCGAAGTCAAGTACAACTTCAACTGGGCCGTAAGCGACGACTCCTCCAGCAACGAATTCGGACACCAGGAGGCCCGCGACGGAGACGACACCCAGGGATCCTACTACGTCCAGCTCCCCGACGGCCGCCTGCAGAAGGTGTCCTTCCACGTCGACGGTGACGACGGGTATGTCGCTGAGGTCACCTACTCCGGCGAGGCTCAGTTCCCCGACTCCGACGAATCCTTCGAGTCCCGCGAGGCTCCCAGGAGGTACTATGGTGCTCCCGACTCCAACGAATCCAAGTAAACTGGAGGAGATGCTCAGATTTCGAAGAGATTTCTTATATTAAATCTTGTCCTTTTGTTGATGTTCTCCCAACGCACCTATGTCTCTATTTGTCTAATTTATTACGATTACAATGAGAAATAAAACCGCTTTGTGTTATTTACCATTTAATACTTTCATCGCAGTTGGCAAAACAAGTTTTAAAAAAAAAATGACTGAAAGAGGCAATGTATATATGCAAGCGCTTCAAGAGATTCTTAAAATGGAGCGTTTCCGATACTTTCGATCAGTATATCAGATTCTGCGAACTATGGTATTTCTTTAAGGGAATTCTTTGTAACGTGAACTACAAAGGAACCAACGTTCTCCCTCAAACAAAATTCGAATTGAATTTGCGTTTTAGATTGAGATTTATCCATCTGAAAATTGCCCGGTATTATTCCTGGTGATTGATGTGTCCTTCACGAATATCAACAACGACAGAAAATACAGATCATTTAATATTGTGGTATTTCATTACATAATTTTCATTTTACCAGATATTCCTGCGCTGATGCATTTCATAAATGGATTTTTTTATAGTGAATGTTTTAGCTTAAATGTTTACAAGCGTGTCTGACGGTAAGTTGTGTAAATGAATTATCTGAAATTTTTAAAGTGAATGATATATATATATATATATATATATATATATATATATATATCATTTATGTAGTATATAAAGTCATATATATGGACATATATATATACACACACACAACACACACACATCACACACACACACACACATATATATATATTATATATAGTATATATATATATATATATAGATATATAATATATATAACTATAATACACTTTACACAATACAACACACATCACACACACACACACACATATATATATATATACTATGTATATGTATATATGTATGTATATATACATATATATACATAAGCTTATATACATGTATATATTTATAATTGTAACAACTATAATGCCCTCTTAACTTCTAGGGTTTTTTACACTTTTTTGACACGCTTGTCACTGCAAACCCTGAGATCGCCCCATACCACCCCTTAAAAAAAAGAAGAATGTTCAATACCTCAGCATATGATTCATACTAGAAATTTTTTTTTTTTTACTGTCTATAAACAAACATGACTTCTAAGAAAATGATCAGGCAGCGACCTTTACCTCTCCTGCAGCAAACGACGCCATCTTACCATTCCTTTCACGGTGCCATACCCCGCCGCTGCTAAACGTCTGTCTCTACCCATTACATCTTCAGCTCGGCCTTGACCAGCTGTGGGACTTGTGGTGCCCTCAGCGAGGGATTGGCCTACGCCCGTGCCCACTGAGGTCACGCATAGCGAGCGATCTCGCGCGCTGCTGAAGACTCCCAAGTCGTAATCTGGAGTAATTGACTGTTATTAACTCAAGTACATGTTTTTTTCGTTTTTTACCTTAGTTGGGGGATTTACCTATTCTGGGATTGTAGGAGATAGTATTTTATTATTATTTTTTTAAAATTTCTGATCACTTTTCTACCTACGCTTCGATCTGCGTTATGTTTTCATATATTAAATCAGAATTTATTTGGGTAAGGAAAGACATTTGTTTTCCTTCATAACTAAATTGCCTATTATCTTTTTCTTATTTGATTTAATAAATTTAATTAGTTACCAGAAGTATTTACATACATATATGTGCACACACACACACACACACGCATATATATATATATATATATATACGTATATATATATATGTATATATATATATATATATATATATATATATATATATATATATATATATATATATATAGATAGCGGTATAAACTTATATCCTCACTTGTTAGCCGAATCGTTAACGTCAATGTCGTCCTGATTTCGTTCCCGTCCGCTGGACGGTGGTTCGATCCCATGAGGGGACGAAATTATTATCAACAAAGAAAAAATTCCCCTTCGGTTTACATATATGATAATATATATATAATATTATTATATATATATTTAGATATTATATATTAAATATAATTATACTGGTTATTGAACACCTTGTCTCACTTAGCAAGGACAAAACGTAATGGTCATAATACGTTAAAACTCCCTCATTTGGTCAACAATACAAGACACTGGCATTCCTTCACAGCAGAACGAAAGCCTCAGCTGGCCACATCAACCACAGATAAATATGCTGTGGTACAGGGGATTTGTCCTGGAGGAACAGCATGACTCTTTACAGCCTTCCTCAGTGTGTCGTCTCCTTGGCTTTTTGTCTTCAGCAGTTCTGATGCATCAAGCCTCAAACTCGTCCTTTTCCAGGTGTCTGACGTGATATGATTCTCAGAATCCTGCAACCAAGAGATCATTAGTTACTACAGATGACCGCATATGAAGTTTGTGATGCCACAGATGGCTGGGCAGTAAGCTTGCATAACACCCATGGCTGGACAATAAGCTTGTCATACCACACACAGCTGGACGATAAACTTGTGATGCCACAGATGACTGGGTAATAAGCTTGTGATGCCACAGATGACTGGACAATCAGAAGTTAGTTATTCCACCAATGACTGAACAATTAATTTTCCATACAGGTTCGTTTGTCATCCAGAACCATACCACGAATTTCGTCTACACATCCTTTGGCTGCTGGAAATCCAGGTCCCATCAGAGGTCTAATGTAGTGCCCCTGGACTTCTGGAAAGCAGGTGCCAAATGTTTAAAGATAGAATAGATCTGGAGTCCTTACCATGAATGCTGGCCAAGAGATCTTGGCTTGCTCCTAGGGACCACAGACTTCTTTGTGAGATACTTAATTGCTTGTATCCTTGGACTTTCAAATCGCCTTATCTACAATAGAATAAATGCAAATAACAGAGTTTTTGGGTATAACCAATTTAAGTTTGATAATTATTCTTTCTAAGTGAGACTTCAGGTCTTGCTGTATGATCTTTGCAAGGGGCGAATTATTTACCTGGTAGTAAGCTGATCGTAGTGGGACGAAACTAAGCGAGATCAAAAGCTTCTGAATGGTTATGTATATATATACATATATATATATCAATAATATATAATATATATATAATATAATAATGAGATGTATAGAATATATATATACATACATACGCGTGAGTGTATATCATCAAGTGTATATTACGATACAGAAAAAACAGTTCTCATTTATTTTTACACTACAAGTGGCATTTTGATATTTCAGTTTTACACGAGTCTTCTGACTGACTTCTACTTTCTGAAATTATTCCATCCAAGGTCTATCAAAAGTAGGTCTACTGGGAGTCAAATGAGCTCCGGTTACCTCTCTCTCTCTCTCTCTGTTGACCAACGTACCGAGGGAGAACGGTCCCGTCCTGCCGGCAGACGATTTGGAAATCGCTCTGAGAGAAAGACACAACTAAAAAAAAAAAAAAAAGAAAAAAAAAAAAAAAACGTAGCGAGGTAACTCGTTCTTGGTTCTGGTAGCTGAGGTTAGGCCACGCCCACGAGAGTAGAAGAGTCTCCGTAGCATATATATAGAGATTTGGACAGGACAATACCATCAGACTCTCTCTAGAGACTACGCAGACACCATGCACGCTAAGGTAAAGAGGGACTACTATATATATCTTCTGAGATATTGCCCACTCTCTTTTTTCATTTGATTTCATAAATAATATGATAGAGGCAGAGCGTATATATATATATTGAGGTATGAATTCACTATGAAACATTAGCGACTACTTTTCTTATTTCGTTTTTACTATTTTTTTAAGGAACCAATTTTGTTTTACTTTTTTCCTAAAGTTTTGTTTTATTATCTTGGGAGACAATAGCGAATATTTTTCATTTTTTCCCTAATTTTTATTTTTAAATTTTCTTAAAAGTTTCGTTTTCATTTTCTGTCTCTTAGGAAACATTGGCGAATATTTTTATTATTTTTTTTTATTAAAGCTTCATTTTTATTTCTTTTATTTTCAGGTCCTCCTTGTTGTTCTGGGCTTGGCTGCCCTTGTTGCAGCTGATAGCAGGGAGACTTATTCTTACGCTGCTCCCAGAGTGAGTGTTAATATTTACTTTTAGCTGCATAAAGATAGAAAAGAATTACAAACAAATGTAACAAAATGCAGATGAAAATACGTTTAGAAATGCAATGGTAATGGAGGTCTCTTGCATATGAATATGGATTTGTCTTCTGAATAATAATAATAATAATAATAAATAATAATAATAATTAATAATAATAATAATAAATAATAATAATAATAATAAAATAATAATAATAATATTCTTTGGAAGTTTTAAATTTCAAGTCAGTGGCCCCTGGAAGTTGTTCCACAGGAATGGGGCTTTGTCTTCTAAATCGTAATAATAATAATAATAAGAATAATAATAATCATAATAAGAATAATAATAATAATAATAAATGAATTAATAATAATAATAATAATAATAATAATAATAATAATAATAATAATAATAATGGACAAACAGCGCTTCAAACTTTTAGGAAAATATTCTTGAAAACTTGAAATAGCACTGGTCCCCCACCCAGAAACTAACTAGGGTCAGTAATCATAAACTTCAACCATGAGAGAATTGATGCTCTCGCTGATGAAATACATTAGTTAACTGGAAAGATTCCAGTTCTGCAAAATCCGCGTCTTTAGAGAGAAAATGTAATTTCTTTATTTAGTACATAATGACATTTGATTGTTATAGCAAATTTCACGAATAATCTCCCTCAAATCTCAAACGCAGGCCTCATCCGGCTCCGAGGAATCCTTCGAGTCCGGCGAGGTCAAGTACAACTTCAACTGGGCCGTGAGCGACGACTCCTCCAGCAACGAATTCGGACACCAGGAGGCCCGCGACGGAGACGACACCCAGGGATCCTACTACGTCCAGCTCCCCGACGGCCGCCTGCAGAAGGTGTCCTTCGTAGTTGACGGCGACGACGGGTACGTCGCTGAGGTGTCCTACGAAGGAGAGGCTCAGTTCCCCGATTCCGACGAATCCTTCGAGTCCCGCGAGGCTCCCAGGAGGTACTATGGTGCTCCCGACTCCAACGAGTCTAAGTAAATAGAGGATTTGCGATTATCATTCCTGCGAGAGGGTTTAATTTATTTATTCGCGTCGATTGTACTGACCTTTCTCATGGCTGCCCAATCCCAACGATGTAAATTTATCCATATTTAATTGAATAAACCGACTATACTCGAGGATTGTGTTTTTGTCACCAATCTGCTTCCTTACATAAACCAGTTGTCAGGAAGATCTACTCGAACCAATTGTCACAAGAAAGGTTTAAACTGTTAAGCGCTTTGTAAAGCACTAACTTCCTCAACTTGCACCATCCCTGGCATTGTCTGTCAACAGTGGTTCAGCGAGGTTGAATGGTAGGTACGTCTCAAATCCAATAGAAATGAATTGCCCACTGTCGAAATCCAATTGGAAATTAGATCATAAATGCATACTTTGGTCTGTGTGTATATATCATACATATTTACACAAGCACACGTACAAATAGAAATACATGAAGTCGAAATGCTTACGAAAATTTGCACTGATCACTGGTGGACGTAAAAAGAATGGAGATGACTTTTGAGTATCTATATACAATGTGCAGGTGTGAAATAACTTTTCTACTTTTGCCAGTGATCAGGGTTGAAGATCCATAATACATATATAAATATATGTATATACTGATACATACATGTATATATATATATATATATATATATATATATATATATATATATATATATATTATATAAATAATCATTCGAGCTATAGAGGGCATTTAGTATCTAATTCGCTCTACCCCGGAATTGATATATTTTCATATATGTACCGAAGGGGAATTTTTAGTTGATAATAATTTCGTCCCCTCATGGGATCGAACCACCGTCCAACGGACAGGAACGAATCAGGACCGACAGTGACGTTAGCGTCCTGATTTCGTTCCTGTCCGTTGGACGGTGGTTCGATCCCATGGGGAGGGGGCGAAATTATAATCAACTAAAAATTTCCCTTCTGTACATATATGAAAATATATCAATTCCGAGGTAGGAGCGATTTAGATATTAAAGGACATTTGTAGCTCGAATGATTTATATGAATCACGGTGATGTGATCATTATATATATTATATATATATATATATATATATATATATATATATATATATATATATATATATAGATATATATATATCTATATATACGTATGTATATTGAAAATTCTTTAACTCGAGAGGGTGGCTCCTGTCTTCAACAATACTTTTTGGGATGAGGCTGCGAGCCCCATGCCTATCTCCCATCTGGTTGACACACATAACCTTCAACTAAGTACCGTGCATCCATGTGTTTGCCCTTATGTACATACATACACAAATATATATAGTATGTATAAATACGTATAAATATTAACTGTGAAAATCATGCGTTTATCGTTCAATGACCCCATGCAGTTCTTGCCGTTAAAAGTCAAGAGCCTGGACAGCCTCCGGCGTTTTAACTTTCTTCGTCTCCGTCTCTCTCTCTCTCTCTCTCTCTCTCTCTCTCTCTCTGCCGGACTCAACTGGTTTTTTTTTTTTATTCTTGACCTTGAACGTGGAAGCTGGATGACTCGTGACGCAAACACCTGCGTCATTGAGTTTTCATTCTCTTCTTATTAGTCCCACACACACACACCGCGCACGCACATATATATACACACACTATATACATACATTCATATATATATATATATATATATATATATATATATATATATATATATATATATATATATTCATGCAGAGAGAGAGAGAGAGAGAGAGAGAGAGAGAGAGAGAGAGAGAGAGATAGAATAAAAGAAAGAGAAAATTTAATGAAAATGATCAATAATCCTTTTTCCACGCAAAGATCTCCAGCACTGAATCGAAATAATGAGAAAAAACGCCTTTCAAATTTCTAATCCATAATCAAATAAACAATAATTTATTATGACATATTTTTTCCTTAACTGGACAATCCTCCACTGGTTGAGTTCTTGGCGACACAACTGCTGACATGTTGCGGCAACTTTGTGTTTTTTTTTGTCTCTTTTTTTTCTTCGACTTCACTTTCATTGAATACCGGTTTCGTTCATAATTCAACTGACAGTGTATTTATTCATAAGTTACAGTCTTTAGACAAACATCTCCTGTCGTCAGGTATTGGTTGCATTCATGATTCTATTTATAATCAGTACGAACACTCAGATATTGGGTCCGTTTATAATTTCATTTGCTATGAATAGAGTACTCATATACTGGCTCCATTCATAATTCAATTTACAGTCGGGTCGAGTACTCAGGTATTGGCATTATTCATGATTTAATTTACTATCACTATGAGTGCTCATGTACTGGCTTCATTCATAATTTGATTTACAGTCAAGAAAAGTATCCATATACTAGCTCCATTTATAATTTCATTTACAATCAATAAAAGTACTCATATACTAGCTCCATTCATAATTTAATTGAAAATCAATACGAGTACTGAGATATTGGCACTTCTATATAGTGAGCACATTCGCAATACCACTCAGTACGAAACCAAAAAACTTTATTTGCATCTAACTTGCATTCATTGACTATTTACGTCATTTATATTTTCATTTACAATCAATACGAGAACCCAACTATTGATCACATTTATGATTCCATTCAGAGCGAACCGGAGCGCTATAGTAATGATTTCCGAGTGGCGTTCACACGAAGTACATATCAATCTCATTCACAATTCCACCCACGACCGACCCTCGGCTTCTTCTTGACCTGGGCAGAGAAGCATAACAGGTCACACCTCCCCGGTGGGGAAACTGATCTGGAATTAGAGACTGCTGATTTAGGACCAAGGGATTTCGCCATTCGAAAACTGACCCTTCTAGTGGGTGACAAGGTCTTAAACGGTGTCAGTGATTGGAAAATCAGATTATCATGATTACAGAGAGCTCCATAAATGGTTGATGTTTTAAAGCAACATTTCATTATTTTCTTACTTCTATACATTTCATTCTTACGTCACCTCGGGGCCTGTGGGAATTTCCTGCTAAAAGAAGGGTTATTATTATTATTATTATTATTATTATTATTATTATTATTATTATTATTATTATTATTATTATTATTATTATATTATTTAGAAGATGAACCCTATAAGCCCACCACAGGGGCCATTGACTTGAAATTCAAGCCTCCAAAGAATAAGGTGTTCATTAAGGACGAGTTAGAGGAGGTCAAGGGGAATACGGAAAGAAGAGATCTCGCTTATTAGCAAAAATAAATTAATAAATTATTAGATAGATAAAAACAGATCAAAATGCAAGGGGAATGGTATAGGGTATAATACACTGCATCCTCGCTGGAACAATGACATTAAAATAGTATTAAAGTTAAAACAAATGGGATTTTTTTTGGAAAATATCCAAATTCAATTTCAGGGTAAAAACATGATAAAATTGACCTATAAACTGAACTAGAACTTCCAAATACACAGAAGCCAGACTTTGGTCACGTGTCCAACGTCAGATTATGCCAGCTGCTTGACCTGGGCATTGAGCAATGGTTCTTTGACCTTAGTCGAGACTTTTTTCCCATTTTGGTAAATCCGTGTTTACAAGATTTTGTAAAAAAAAAAATGCATTTTTATACTGAATGCTAAATCGTTCTCAGGTGAGTTAGGGAAATCCAAGTAAATTGTTTACTGTTGCAATATGTTTAAAAATTATCACATATCACTGGTGCACTTCTATAAAAAGGAAAATATCGAAAAACAATGATTTTGTAGGGTATAAGCAAGGTATAGAGAACTCCTCTCTTTACCTTGGGTATAGGCATCGTAAAATGTACAATACTCGCACACAAACATACGTATAATATATGATATATATATCATATATATATAACTAATATATATATATATATAATACACACACGCACACACACACACACATACACACACACACACACACACATATATATATATATGTAGATATATATAATTATTATAATATATATATAATTTATAATATATATAATATAAAGAATTATGAATAATTATCACATCACCGTGATTCATAGAAATTATTCGAGCTATAAATGTCCTTTAATATTTAATTCGCACTACCTCGGAATTGATATATTTTCATATATGTAAGCCGAAGGGGAATTTTTTAGTTGATAATAATTTCGTCCCCTCATGGGATCAAACCACCTTCCAGTGGACAGGAACGAAATCAGGACGACATTGACTTTAAAGATTCGGCTAACAAGTGAGGCTAATAAATTTATACTGATTCTAATTGATTCTGACCTTACAAATCACCCTCGAACTCGGGTACTTGTAATTAGAATCGATATCCAACCACCTCTACCAGGTTAGCCACTTCGAACGTTTGACGAACGTAACCATATTATGAATAATTATCACATCACCGCGATTCATATAAATTATTCGAGCTATAAATGACCTTTAATATCTAATTCGCTCTAACTCGGAATTGATATATTTTGATATATGTAAACCGAAGGGGAATTTTTTAGTTGATAATAATTTCGTCCCCTCATGCGATCGAACCACCGTCCAGCGACAGGAACGAAATCGGGAACGGTTCGGCTAACAAGTGAGGCTAATAAGTTTATACCGATTCTAATTGATTCTGACATTACAAATCACCGTCGAACTCGGTTATTCGAAATTAGAATCGGTATAAACTTATAGCCTCACTTGTTAGCCGAATCGTTAACGTCAATGCCGTCCTGATTTCGTTCCTGTCCGCTGGACGGTGGTTCGATCCCATGAGGGGACGAAATTATTATCAACTAAAAACTTCCCCTCCGGTTTACATATATGAAAATATATCAAATTCCGAGGTAGAGCGAATTAGATATTAAAGGACATTTATAGCTCGAATAATATATATATATAATATATATATATATATATATATATATATATATATATATATATACTATATATTATATATACATATACACATTATATTCTATTTGTTTATGAGTGTTGATATCAAAATTTGTTGTAGAATGCTGCACAAATTAATGCGCAATATAAACTGTGTTCTTTTAAATAACTATAAGTAACTAAATATACCTCGTGATCGTGATAATATTATCTCATTTCATAACTAATAAAACTAAAATAAGAACTGTAGTCATTTATTATATATAAACAGACTCTTCAGAGATTTCTTTTTCTAAATAATTTTTTAGATTTTTCTACGAATTTATAGTAGCTCCCGTTAAGGATGTTTTTAGTTTCTTCTTGTATATTTATTGAGAGAGAGAGAGAGAGAGAGAGAGAGAGAGAGAGAGAGAGAGAGAGAGAGAGAGAGAGAGAGATGGTAAGGGACAGTAAATTGATTACGTGAGAACAGTTTAATTTGAATGCACGAGATTTGACACTAGTTAACGATCATTGAAGTTTGTGGTCAGGCCATTGAAGTAACCATACAATTATATTACGTAAAGTAATAGTGTTGGTCTGTCTCTATGTCTGTGCGGATGTATATTAAGAATTGGATATTGACGTTCTCATACGAGTGCATATTTGTACGACTTAATACGCATTTACATAAGAAGCTTGCAAAGTTCACTCCATGAATGCAATGGGTCAAACTAGTTTCAGTCCATTATCTTCGATTCTCAGGTCAGACAAAACTC
Organism: Macrobrachium nipponense; assembly: GCF_015104395.2. Taxonomy (NCBI): domain Eukaryota; kingdom Metazoa; phylum Arthropoda; class Malacostraca; order Decapoda; family Palaemonidae; genus Macrobrachium; species Macrobrachium nipponense. The sequence continues at coordinate 39,870,098 of NC_087208.1, read as the reverse complement.
AGAGATTACTCAACCTACACGGTCACCATACCCTGACACAAGATAACTCAGAACATGCCCCAGATTATGCACCAGAATTTGCCCCAGAATCTTTCTGTCAAACAATCTCATAGCTTGTTGGTCATCGATAATAATGACACGATTGGGTAATCACGGTGGTCAAGATGGCTGGAAAACCGGACGGCAAAAAGCTCGCTAAGGTAGCGACTTTACGTAGCAAAAAAAGTTGCTAAAGAAGCTACTTTCCATATCTTTGAAGGTATATAAAGCAGCCTGCTTGGAGAACCAGAAGCATAGTCTTCTGGAGGCCTCAGAGAAACCATGAATTCTAAGGTAATTGACGATGTAGTAGTTGCGTTGTATAGGGAGCCCACTGAAGTAGACAATTCTTATAGACTTGTGAATGACAAGAAAATACAGCAGTTGAATTTTACAGGAAGGCCGCTGAAGTAGGGTTCTTTAAAAAGTCGAGAATAATGGCAAGAAAGTATTCAAGATTCATAAGGTTCCGTTGCTTCAGAAAAAGGGGACTAAATATTGATAATAAGAATATTATAATATTATATGGCATATGTCTAAGTCCAACCGATGCCACCAAATTAATCTCTGTCCTTTCCAGGTATTTTTGGTTTTTGTTAAAAAGTCGTGAATGATGTCCAGGAAATATTAAAGCTTTAAATAGAGTTGTTACTAGAAAAAGGGAGCCATTTCTTGACGACAAAGGTATTTTGATATTTTCTGACATACTTCTGATTCTCAGCTAATTCATCTCCTGTCCTCTCCAGGTGTTTATGTTCGTTTTGGCACTGGCCACCTCAGTTGCTGCTGAAAGCAGGGAACGATATTCCTATGCATCTCCAAGAGTAAGTATTTATTTATTTTAATGTTTGCATATTTTTTTTAAAAGTAGTATTAGAATATTAGTATCTGGATATTCATATTATTTAGGGGTCTTTTTGGCTGTATTTTCCTTATTCTTAGAAGGGTTTCACTGACATTCTTTGGATTTATTTTGGCCTCATTTCCTTATTCTTGAAAGGATATAATTTGTATCATTTAAGTTTTTTCCCTGCTTTATTTTCATTATACTTTCAAAGATCTGACCGGGTCGATTTAAGAGCCACCAACCTTTCCTCACAGAAAACTATAGCCTTTATATGACCCTTCGCTTGTCCTCAGGCTTCGTCCGGCTCCGAGGAATCCTTCGAATCCTCCGAGGTCAGGTACAGCTTCAACTGGGCAGTGAGCGACGACTCCTCCAGCAACGAATTCGGACACCAGGAGTCCCGCGACGGAGACGACACCCAGGGATCCTACTACGTCCAGCTCCCCGACGGCCGCCTGCAGAAGGTGTCCTTCGTCGTCGACGGCGACGACGGATATGTCGCTGAGGTGTCCTACGAAGGAGAGGCTCAGTTCCCCGACTCCGACGAGTCGTCCTCCGGGTCTCGTGAGGCTCCCAGGAGGTTCTACGCCGCTCCTGGTTCGAATGAGTCTAAGTAAAGGTTCTTTTTCCCAGACTCTTCCTCTCTTCTGTTGTTGGTTGTGATTCCCTACATGGGGGTTTTATTTATTATTTATAACAATAAAAGGACTTGAGAAATACAATGTTTTTCCTTTTAAGCCGAAGTCAGTGGATATTTAACTTTGTTATAATATATATATATATATATATATATATATATATATATATATATATATATATATATATATATATATATATATATATATATAATATATATTGTCGAGACTCCATTCACAATGCGCCTCTCACCTCTGTCTCGAACGTTCTCTCTTGCTACCTGTATGCTGAAGTCCCTCCCTTCCAAGACTTTATTTTGTCACTAATGATTCCAGCTTTTCAAAAAGGCAATAATAACTGTTCGAAACGTGAGAGACAAGATGGTGGGAACTAAGAAAGTTAGTTTCCTGGAAGGGTATTGTTTATGGACTTCCTCACTCAAGTTTGTCGAAATCCGTTGACACGTTCTTGAGGAATATTGCTATGACACAAACAGAAAAAACGGGTTCAGTAAATAGCGTTGTATTTCATTAATGATAACCAATAAAAGATTAAATAACGTGTGTTATATTAATCGAAATATGAGTTACAATAGATAAGAAAAAGGAGGCTTTTGAAACAATTGGATATTTTGATTCAAAGTCCCTTAAATGTACTTGAACTCATGCTAAGTTTAGTACGACTTGAGAGAGAGAGAGAGAGAGAGAGAGAGAGAGAGAGAGAGAGAGAGATACATCATGGACAGATATGTCTATGATGTTAATTGCATTGAAAACTTATGCACTGTTGGTTACGTCTAGAAATTGCAATTCAATATCTCTTAAATGTACTGAACTCATGAAAAGTTTGTTACGACTTGACAGAGAGAAAGAGAGAGAGAGAGAGAGAGAGAGAGAGAGAGAGAGAGGAGAGAGAGAGAGAGAGAGAGGAGATACATCACAGACAAATCTGTCAATGATGTTAAGTGTATTGTACTTATGCGCAGTTGGTTACGACCTTATCATGACAAGAGAGAGAGAGAGAGAGAGAGAGAGAGAGAGAGAGAGAGGTCTAAGACATGCAGAAACAGACACGCACCGAACGAACCAGTCTGCGGACATGCATGTTGCCTAAGGGGAGGTCAAGAGAACCTGAGAAGGTGCAGAATAAAAAAATAAAAAGAATAAAAAATAATAATAATAAAAATCGGTCCTCTGGGTTTCTCGTCGGGTTACTGAAGCACTTGGTAAATAGTCTGTACGAATAGATTAGAAGATTAGAATAGAATATTTGAACAGATTTAAATAGAATATTTAAGTGGAATTAAATAGAATATGTAAATAGGTTTCACTGGGGCGTACGCGTAGATTTAAATGGAATATAATCATACAGAAATATTTGGTTTGATTATATTTTAAGAAAATGAGGGTGCCTAGCCAAACTTTTGGACGCTTTCGTGCCAGTCAGCAATCAAGACTGAAAATCAGGGAGTTAGAGTGGTTGGACAGTAAGGCAAAGATCCAGAGAGTAAATGTGATGAAGGTGGCACTGGGGGCACAGGAGTGGAGGTGAAGTAAAAGACTAAAAAATGGGCACAGCTGGGGTCCGAAGGGACGCTGCAAATACCCTTTTAGTCATGTCTACAGTACACCACGTGAACTACCCCTTATGCAGACAAGGAGACAGATTTTGAATGCAGATTAACCTAGGCCTATACACCCACATTTTAAAAAAGATGCTTCGTTCCTGTTGCATCTAGAAACCCTGTCATCGCTTCCTAAATATACAAAAACAAATCCTGTTATTGCTTCGTAGAAACTAAAGGAAACACTGTGGTGGTCATGTCACTCTGGAATCCCGCTGGAGGACATTCCAGCTTTTTTTTTCTTCTTTTCTGCGTTTTTTCTGGAGATGACAAACCGGTTCTGGAAACAGATGATGTCCAGCGCAAAACCTTTAGCCGGGAGGCATATGCGAATTCCAGCAGTAGTAGTAGGTACTGGAAGTCTCTAGACTTATATATACATTTGATGCATGTTTCCAGGAACCTTTTCTGGATTATATGATTGTTTTTTCTTTTGTTATGAGTTGCTATCGACACTGGGTACAGCTGGAGAGCTGGAGCATAAGAGCTCAAATAGGAGATATATACTTTTAATAATGTTTCAGAAAAGTTATCTTAAATTTTCTTAATCTTATCTACAGTGAATAGAGAATGGTCATAAAAGCACATTATTTAATAAGGAAAGGAACTATATTGTTCATGACCAGAGTCTCTCTCTCTCTCTCTCTCTCTCTCTCTCTCTTTCATGAAACTGCAGTAAACATAGCTACATTTTTGTTGCCTATATAATTACCCATCTTGACCCGGTAAATAATTTGAGCCACAAAAAAAAAAGAAAAATAAATAAATAAATAAAAAAAAGGTCACAAACCAGGTATACCTTGGCGTGAGAGAACGTTCAACAGGGCACCAAACACAACTGAAAACAGTCCGCCGAAGACGGTTGGGTTCTATAAGTCATTGTTCGCCACGTTCACATCTTCGTGAAGTTTATTTTTATTATTATTATCAAAAATATTCCTGTCGACTCAGAGATTCTCAATAATGACTCTCTCTAAAAGTACAAGAACACTGAAATTTTCTAAACTAATACAGGTAGAAGAATAGAAAATTTTAATGTTCTTGGTACTTTTAGAGAAGAGTTATTAATATCAATTCCAATAATATTTATGTTAGTAAAATTCCCTCTTCTTCACAGTCTCATCATTGTTTATGAATATCAATAATACGATCAATTTACTCAGGATCTTCAACCACGACAGAAAGAATGTGTTCGCATAGGTCAGTCATTATGCACGAGGTCCCAGTTTTTACTCACTCTCTAATCATCTTGTTTTCCTCCTCTTCTCGTCGGAATCGGTAGCAATTCAAGGCCACTTTCCAAGAGTATAGTATACTCCAGATCTGCTCTCAAGCGATTCGCTCCGCCCCGGTTTAACTGGTTGTTGCCAAAGTCTGTAATAACATTTTATTTTTTTCTGGGTTAAGTGGAGCAAGAAGGGTACTACTACATACAGGCTTCTTGCCTGTTCCTAGGGCGAGGGTCTTTGAGGTGTGAGGTTGCGAGCCTTAACCGGTCTTTTTTTCCTTTCCCAATAACCGTTTTGACCTTTTTTTTTTTTTTTTTTTTTTTTATCCCAATGACTTCAAGAGATGCTGGTGCCCATTTGAAGCTAGGTGGTTTTTTTTTTGAGGATTTTGATCTCTTCTCCTTCTCTCTTTTCTCTCTCTCTCTTTTCTCTCTCTCATCTCTCTCTCTTTTCTCTCTTCTCTCTATATATATAATATATATATATATAATATATAACTTATATTATAATGTATGTATATACCAGTTAATATATATACGTTAACATGCTTGTTTCGAACCACCACGGCACAGAAACAAAATATTATACGATTTATTATAATATATATATATATAATTATATTATGTAATATTAATATTATGTATGTTAATATTACAGTTATTATTATATATATAATATAGTATATATATATATATTTATTATATATATTTTTACATTACATTCACCACACACACGCTCACATATATATATATATATATATTATATATTAATATATATATATATATATATATATTATATATATATATATTGAAGTGAGAGAATCCCGAAATAAATATTAAATAATCAATAAGTAAAAGTAAATAAATAAAAAAGAAAATCTACAAATTTTGCTAAGAAATATGAAGAGATAAACTATTACTGCATCAGAGTCCATCTCCAAATCGATTTCAACACCCCCCCCTCTATTATTTTTTTAATCAAATCTGGTGATTTTCGAGATGTCCTCAGGAAATGCAGTGATGCAGACAGACAAACGTACAGCTGAATACTCAGAACAAACAGACATTGAATAAATACTTTTTTCTCATGGAAGGTTTGTTGTTTTTGAAACCGAATTTGTGTAATTGAAAATAATTAATTAATTAAATTCTTCTTTGTGTCACCCTGACAATTTTTTAAATAATTTTTTTCTAACAAAAAGAAAACAGGAAAATCTTCGGAAGGGATGGTTATTTCTCTTTTGTTAATTACATACACACACACACACACACACACACACACACACACACACACACACACACACATATATATATTTAATATATATATAATATATATAATATATTTTTTAACGTATAAAATATATATATATATATATATATATAATTAATAATATTTATACGATATATATATTATATATATAATATGATATATAATATATATAATATATAGATAGATTATACGTGTATATATATAATATATAATATTATATATAATATATATATATATAGTATATATTATATTTATACGTATATCTATATATATATTTAAGTATTTCCTTTAATTAATTCTTAATTTCTTCTCTTTTTCCATCGCAAGTCTCTCTTTAATATATAAACAGCAATTAAAAAGCGTTTACTTAGTCTTCACCTTTTCCCGCCTTATCTTTAAAATCTCTATTCTCTTTAAGAAAATTCAGTAATAAATGAAACCTAATCCTCTCTTTATTTAGTATTCACACTTATCTAAAAACGCACTTTCTTCCCATAAGAACTAAATATTCAACAAAAACCTTTATTTTTTTTTATTAATCACCTTGTCCTACCTTCTTAACCAGACCATTTTTTATTCAAACTGCTCTCATATCGGCGTCCATGGATGCAGGTATTGGCTAATTCTATTTAGCAACAGTTGGCGTAAGACAAAAAATAGAAAAAAACCCGCTCGCTCGCTCGCTAGGTGGCTGACTGGCAGTCGACTCCGCCTGCCTGCGTATATATAGGTCTATCAACCAGGACAAGACACCAGACTCACTCCGAGACTTCGAGCGATCAACATGGTGTCTTCAAAGGTACTAGTAGTCTTTACTTCTATGGAAGCGGTCAAAATCCACTGAGAATTGGTTTTAGATGCTAGGGAGACTTTGGTGGAACTTTGAGGCGATTTGCTTTTAGTTTTCATGTGTGTTTTGTCAGGTTTTGAGAATTTTAGGGAAAGCTAGAGTGTTTGTTGATGATTGTTCTAGTTTTCATTAAATTGTAGTTATATATATATATATATATATATATATATATATATAAATATATATATATATATATATATATATTTTATCTTAACCCATATCAGTTATATTAAATTATCTTTCATTACATTCTCATTCTGTATTTCATGATAAAGTAGCACACATATTATGGTCACAACAAGTAAAACCTTCCATCAGTTGATACCAGAGTAAATATGTAATTTAAGTCCTAGAATTCTAAAAAGAACATTACGTATTAAAAATTGCTAATAAATTAAATCTGATGTATCGGTTTGATACAAACATATATATATATATATATATATATATATATATATATTATTATATATATATGTATATATAATATATATATTATATATTATATATATATATATATCGTATGGTGGTGATTTTATAAGCCATTATCTGTCCATATTTCCAGACATGTAAATTCCAGTTGCCTAATTCTTAGCTGTAATAAGATATTTCCCTTGTGATTTCCAGGTTATCTTGGTTGTGTTGGGTTTGGCTGCCCTGGTTGCATCTGACGACAGCTTCGAAAGATACAGATATGCTCCTCCAAGAGTAAGTATTCTTGTAATCCTTCTCTTTTCTTCAAAATACCTCTATTTTTTGTCTTTAATAATACTTTTGCAACGTAGGATACACGATTAAGTGTTAAGTAATAACGTATAGGACTAATGAAGGACCTTCTTCCCTCTTTCCCCCCTCAGCTCTCCTCCGCCTCCCGGGAATCCTTCGAGTCCTTCGAGTCCGGCGAAGCCAAGTACAACTTCAACTGGGCCGTGAGCGACGACTCCTCCAGCAACGAATTCGGACACCAGGAGGCCCGCGACGGTGAGAACACCCAGGGATCCTACTACGTCCAGCTCCCCGACGGTCGCCTGCAGAAGGTGTCCTTCCACGTCGACGGCGACGACGGCTACGTGGCTGAGGTCACCTACTCCGGTGAGGCTCAGTTCCCCGACTCCGACGAATCCTTCGAGTCCCGTGAGGCTCCCAGGAGGACCTACTACGCCCCTGACTCCAACGAGTCCAAGTAAATCCAGACACCGACTCCTCAAAGGTCTACACGAACCAACGAAACGAATATTTATGCCTAATTTATATACAAATAAATTGTGAATAATTTATGATGAAATGTATTGTTTTTCCCTTTTATGAACCAGTATCGTCAGATGAAGTCAGTTGTGGGCTATTATATTTGATCACCCAGACAGTTTCAAAAGTCGTAGTTATTCAGTTAGAGCATAATTTTTAAAACTGATAAAATTACATATGCAAAGTATGTCTTATTATTATTATCGTTATTATTTATTTATTTATTGGTCTATCACAGTCATCCATTTCGACTGGGTGGTATTTATAGTGTGGGGTTCCGGGTTGCATCCATGCCATCCATTAGGAAGTCCATCACTTTTATCGACTATGTCGAGTTTCCGTTTTAGGTAGCAACACTCTTTCTGCATGAGTCCTGGAGGTACTTCGGCATCTAGTTTTTCCTCCAGGTTCCTTTTCAGGGATCCTGGGATTGTGCCAAGTGTTCTTATTATTATTATTATTATATATCAGAAGGATAAATTCCATTACTTCTTATTGGAACAAGCCTTTAAAAGGACCAGTGACCAAGGTACGTAAATCCATATTCTTATGGAACAAGCCTAAAAGGACCAGTGACCAGTACGTAATTCAATCTTCTGAAGAGAAGGATATTTACCAATTTTTTTCGTTAAAATCTGTCATAATTTGCATAACTGTACAATTCATAACTGCTTAAAGTAGAATGACAGAATTGTGTTAAATCTATATAATGATTTATAAAGTCTGAATTTCTGACACAACATTTTTTGTAGTGAAATGGTCATGACGACTGGAAATATTAGTTTAAATTCTAGAATCAGCAGGAAATATTTTACTCTGGGAAATTACTTGACTTTTTCAGTAATGTTTCATATATTCACAATGCAGATGTGATTACAAAACAGATGACCAATCAAAGCTGATGTCGAAGAGAATGGAGGAATATGACCGTAATATTTCTATTAATAATTTCTGTGCAAACAACCTTAAAACCAGTACGCTAATCAGTCCTAAAAATTATGGATCTTTCAGTCACTCATATCTGGTATAAGTCTTCACAAATTATCTGGAGTATTATTAAAATTTAATGAACGAAAGGGACCTTCCTTTACACTGTAATCACCAAGACCTCATATTTCACGAAATCTCATAGATCCTTTTATTAGAAGCCTTATAATTTTAGAAGTAGTATCATCTTTGCTGACCAGAAGGCAATGAATAAAATATAAAAACATAAAGAAAACAGAAATTCTAAAGCATAGAATAAAGAATTTTAGAGAAAAACTAGAAAACAGAAACCAAAGGAGTAAAGAAAGTTTAAAGATAACAGAAAGTAAAAATCGTAGGCGTGAGGTAGATTAAAGAAAAGACAAGGAAAGGGACTGCATAAATAAGGAGTGACGAGTTGTGTATTGGTTGTGCCAAGTAAGAAAAACCTATCGGTGAGCTAAATCATCTTTCACATCATTGATTCAGACTCAAGGAAAACCAAAGATGTCTATGTTAAGTTAGCAAGTGTTGTCGATTTCAATGAGGTTTACATTATTTGTCCTTTTACTGCATTTTTGGGGGGGAATAACTAAGGTTTGAGATGAAATATTTGATCGCAAGAAGTTGAAAGAAGCATTAGCAACCACGAGAGTTCTCCATATCAGAGCCAGTTGCTTCTGCAGACAAATGAATGACGAAAAAATGGCATCTGAACATATTTTCATGAATACGGGACAAAAATAATCATCTCATTGAAGGAATTTTCTGACATTTAAATGCTAATAAATTTAAGTGTAAGATTGTAAGAAATCAAAAAAGACCCAAGACTGCTATTAAAAAAAAGTTAGTTTTATGTCAGAAACTTCGCCAGGAGATGATGATAAACGAAAAGAGTCCATGTTCCAATACTCTGATTAAAGCTGAAAGTAATTGTAAGAAATAGAAAAAAGATAAAATAAAATAAATGAAATAAAATAAATAAATAGAAATAAAAATAATAAAATGAAATAAAGTAAAATTAAATAAAGTAAAAGAAATGAATAAAAAATATAAACAAATAAATAAATAAAATACAATAAAATAAATTAAGAAAATAAAAATATATAAAAAAAGCTTAAAAAATCAGGTCATCCAATAATAAAGTAATTTCAAGGAATAGCCAAAAACAAAAAAATAGATACATAAATAAATAAAATAAAATAAAATAAAATAAAATAAAATAAAATAAAATAAAATAAAACAAAATAAAATAACATAAAATAAAAATAAAAAAAATCGAAAATAAAAAAAATAAATGAAATAAAGTAAAATAGAAAAAACGAAATAAATAAAATAAAAAATATAAAGAACCAAATAAAATAAAATAAAATAAAATAAAATAAAATAAAAATTAAAAACGAAAAAAAAAGCTGAAAAAATCAGGTCATCCAATAATCGCAACTTGTGTGGATGACAACAGGACAAAGAAACTACGAACTGTTTGCAGATGGTGAAAGTTACGAAGCTCAAGATAAGTGCCACTTGATACAGAGGCACAAATGTCAGAAATTCCGTCATAATCGAGATAATTGTACCGGACCACCAAATACCCCCCGAATGTGGCCAAGGCCACAGACCAAGTGAGGGTAGGGCCATATGCCACTTGGACCACACCTTATAGATGTAAGTTAAATTTAATGAAGAAGGAGAACTGATATTTAAATAGATCGTGGAGGAGGACAGGCGTTAGGGGAAAGTGAAATCGATGTATACGTGATTTATTTTACTGCTGGGTGACATCTAGCCAAGTGATTATATCAAACACAGATTAAAATGACGAAAATGACATTATTGAATGATTATTTATGAAAGGGGTCAATGGAGTTCAAAAAATATGCAAAAAGGTGCATATAGATATCATAGTGAATAATAAGACCCATATCGAATCAAATCTACTTCACTCTACCTAATAAATAACTTACAATTTACATCTAAAAGGAATTATAACTGATAAGTCCTTCTGCCCCGGCCAGGTTTCGAATCTATGTATTTAACAATAATGATGAGCGGTCGACTCGATCAGTCGGCTGGCCCAGGTTCGAATCCTGGTAGGGACAGAACCACTTATCAAATATAATTCCTTTTGGGTATAAGCTGCTCTCAAGGTGTAGTGAGTTCGATATTAAGAGACATGAGTGGCTATCATTTGCGCTTGTAGAGAAGTTACACGTGTTTGTTAAAACTACATAGTACAATGAATATC
>NC_087208.1:39852842-39858651 GCF_015104395.2 Macrobrachium nipponense | reverse complement strand
AGTTCCATGATGTTTTCTGCTATTCCTTCTATCTGTTTCCATGACTGAATTATCATGTAGCGTTCTCTTCTCCTTTCTAGACTATATAATTTTAAGGATTGTAGTCTTTCCCAGTAGTCAAGGTCCTTAACTTCTTCTATTCTAGCTGTAAAGGACCTTTGTACACTCTCTATTTGAGCAATATCCTTTTGATAGTGTGGGTACCATATCATATTGCAATATTCAAGTGTACTACGAACATATGTTTTATAAAGCATAATCATGTGTTCAGCTTTTCTTGTTTTGAAGTGCCGTAACAACATTCCCATTTTTGCTTTACATTTGCCAAAAGAATTGCTATTTGATCATTGCATAACATGTTCCTATTCATCATCACACCAAGGTCTTTAACTGCTTCCTTATTTGTGATTGTCTCATTGTTAGGTCCCCTATATGCATATAGCTTTCCTTCTCTGTCTCCTTAATTTATTGATTCAAATTTATCAGAGTTAAATACACCCTATTTACCTCTGCCCAATCATATACTTTGTTAAGGTCTCTTTGTAGAGCGTTCCTATCTTCATCACAAGTAATTTCTCTACTTATTCTTGTGTCATCAGCGAAACTACTCACTACCGAATCCTTAACATTACTGTCTATGTCTTCAATCATAATAACAAACAGTATTGCAGCTAACACCGTACCTTGTGGCACACCGGATATTACCTTGGCTTCATCCGATTTCTCATCGTTTGCAATAACTATCTGTTTTCTGTTGTGTAAAAATTCTTTTAGCCATCTTCCTACTTTATCCACGATATGTGTTTTTCTAATTTTCTTCGCTAATTATTATGGTCTACTTTGTCAAAAGCTTTTGCAAAGTCTAGATAAACCACATCTGTTTCATTTCCGCTTTTCATATTTTTTGAATATGTTCTCACGGTGGACTAACAATTGGGTTTTGTGTACTTTTCGGGTACGAAACCACGTTGTCCTATATTAAACAAATTATTTTTTATTAAATGTTCATAATATTTTTCTGCATTACCCTTTCATACACTTTCATAATATGTGATGTTAGACTCACAGGCCTTATTAATTACTTGCCTCTAGTCTTGATCCACTTTTGAAAGTAGGGGTAATATATGCTAATTTGTGCTCATCATAAATCTTGCCTGTATCTACACTTTGTCTTAATAATATTGCAAGTGGCATTTGCGATAGAATGAACTACTTTCTTTAACAAAATAGCAGGAATTCCATCAGGCCCTGCTGCAGCTCCATTTTTAATTTCATTAATAGCCTGCACAATATCAGCTTCATTAATATCTACGTATGTCAGCTAAATATTCACTATTTTCGTCCCTTACTTCTATATCATTATCTTCATTATCTATTCTAAGGGTGAATTCTCTCTTATATCGTTCTGCCAATATGTTGCAAATTTCCTTTTTTTTCATTCGTTAATCTTCCTTCAATTCTTAGAGAGCCAATTTCTATTCTTCTTTTATTCATCTTTTTCGCGTATAAGTATAATAGTTTGGGGTTTTGCTTGATATTTATTAGAGTTTTTTCTTCCAAGTCCCGTTTTTCATTTTCTTTTGATTGTATAATCTTTTGTTCTGCATTTTCTATCTTACTTTTAGTTTATAACTTTCCATGCATTTTTTTCTTTTGCAAGACCTTTTTTCCACTTTCTGATTTTCTGGAACAAGATCCTTCTATCTCTTGGTATGCATGACTGATGTTTACTTTTTCTTCTTCGGTATATATTTATCCACTATTTCTCTAATATCTTATATAATATCTCCGTATTTACCCTTATGTCATCACTTACGAAAATGTTATCCCAATCTTTTGTTTAATTCTTCATTTATTTCTGACCATTTTATATATTTTTACTGTAGAAGTTGTATTTTCCATATCCTTCCCACTTTTTCATTTCTTGCTTATCTCTGTTTTCACTTGCTTTGGAATGGACTGTTAATTCTATGACAGTATGGTCTGAAATACTCGCATTATAAACTATTATTTCTTAACATAATTCATTCTCGTTCACAAATACTAGGTCTAAAGTATTTTCTTTTCTTGTTGGCAGGTGATTTATTTGTTGAATGTTGTATTCTAGTAGCATATCTAATAGCTTTTCGAATTGCCTCTTATCTTCTGCACTACTATTACTCTCTTTTTTATATGTATAAGTACAACCACAATCTCCTATTCGTTCTTTCCAGTCTACGAAAGGAAAGTTGAAGTCTCCAGATAGGAGAATAGTCCAGTCCTTGTGATTTCTACATATATCATCCAATTTTTCAATTATTAAGTCAAACTCTTTAGTATTAGGAGGTCTATATATTACTATGTTCATTAATTAATTTTTCAGATTCAAATTCTACCGCTATTAGTTCACATTCTGAGTTACTATATTTCTCATATATTTTTCCTTGTTTTTTGCCTTTCCCATATATTGCGGTTCCCCTTGATTCCTATTTTTTCTATCTGATCTATAAGTTTGGAACCCTTTTATTTGATCATCATTCCCAGTCTCTTGGGAATACCAGGTTTCACTTATATTCATTATCTCTATTTTCTTTTCAATTTGGGTTAGTTCTTCTAAGTACTCTATTTTTCTTTTTGAGTACTCGTAACTAAGACCCTGCGCATTCATCACTATGATGGTTTGCGTGTTTTCTCCTTCATTTAATATTGTAGTAATAAGGATTTTCCCATGTCTTTTCTCCTGTTCTGGTATGTTGTTCTTTTTTTCATTTCCAGAAATTCTGACATTGAAAAATCCAACTTTTCCATAATATTTGGATCTTCCTTCATCATAATTATTCATTTTTGTGTCTGAATCTGCAATTTTACACGTTTCTGCAATATACTCTTGCATAATAAATACAGTTATTATCTCTGAGTAGAATTTTGGAGCTGATGCTTTGAAATTTTTTGCTGACATCTCTGCATATCTCGTTGATGGCTTGCTTTTTTCTTTTACCTGATATTCTTTATTCCTCTCTTATTTGTTTCTTTTTTAGATTTGGGATTTTATTACTTGATTGATTATTTATTTGATTATAATTCATGGCTAAAGGGTGCATATATTTACATTTTTTTGTCGAACTTACATCCTTTTCCTTCTTTTGAGAGAGAGAGAGAGAGAGAGAGAGAGAGAGAGAGAGAGAGAGAGAGATAATATGCGCCTTTGCCTTGTGTGTTATCAATAGATCCCTAAAGCCCTCCCTGACCTTATCTGCCCTCAAACCCCAGACTTTAATGCCCGCTCTGACCTCCTCAGGGTCACTGACTGCATGAATAATGCTTCAAAGTCCCATTGACCATGACTGTTTCGATGAATGGACTTAGAACGATTTTACGGAAAACGGTCTTAAGATCTGGTCAGTTCTGGTTGTCTTTCTTTCGTTATTTTCAATGTTTATTTTGGTTCTATTGTCTCTATGAATTATAATAGTGAAAATTGAGAAGGCTAAATGTCGCCAACTCCTTATGCTTATGATATATATATTTATATATATAATATATATATATATATATATATATATATATATATATATATATATTATATATATATATTATATATATATAATATATATATATATATATATATATATATATATATATAAGTATATATATATGGGTATATATATAATATTATATATATATATATATATATATATCTATATATATATATATATGTATATACATATATATATATATATATATATATATATATATATACATATATATATACATATATATACATATAATATATGTATATATACATATATATATATATATATTTATATATATATACTATATGTATATAGTACTAGATATATATATGTGTTGTATGTATGTATGTATAGAGAAAGAGAGATAGAGAGAGAGTCAACGGTAATATTTACTTCTAATTAACTAAATTAGTAAGTAATTATGCTTATTTCATTTGTTATATAATGGTGACACACACGAACATGAGTAATTAGTGTAACGATTAGATACAAATTTGATACGATAACTCGACAGTTCTTATGTAATTGATTATTACTCGTAATTTTTTCCACCGATTATATATAAAATTTAATGAAGCCAATTAAGTAAACATTTTTGTTAAGGTAAGGGATGAAATGATAATAAAAGATTCATATCTGCTTTTTAATAAATAATAAATACATAACATCGGGAAGACCTGGTAGTTGCCAGCAGCAGACAAGTCTTTAGGATCTGCGGGTTTATCTTAGAGGATATTCCGCTCGCGTCCTTTCAAGGATTTACTTGGACTTCGTTGGAGCCATAGTAGAACTCCTTGGAGCTCACGGGACTCGTAGGATTCGAAGGAGTCGGGGAACTGAGCCTCACCGGAGTAGGTGACCTCGGCGATGTATCCGTCGTCGTCAGAAGCGCGGAAGGCCACCTTCTGCAGGCGGCCGTCGGGGAGGTGGACGAAGTAGGATCCCTGGGTGTCTCGCCGTCCCCGGCCTCCTGGTGTCCAAAGTCGTTGCGGGAGGGAGGGTGGTTGACGGCCCAGTCGAAGTTGTAACGAGCCTCGCCGGACTCGAAGGACTCGGCGGATCCTGAGGAGAACTGGAGGGGAGAGGAATCGGTATCTTCAGTCTGAGTCTTCGGTTCTTTGAGGTTTCAGTATATGGACGAAAATGATTTAAAATACACGGTGTCCATAAAGTATCAGTACCATTACAAGTATTTATTGCTCAGAATGGTACTGGGACTTTATGGCCACCCTGTATATTTCATTATAATTTTAAAAAATGCAAGTAAACTCACCCTTGGGCGGGAGTATCTTTCGAAGCTTTCGAAGCTGTCGGCAGCCACGAGGGCAACTAAGCCCACCAGAGCGAAGACGACTTGAAATGCCATTTGAAACACATGATTACTATTGGTATAAATCGTATGACTTACCTAGCATATATCATTTACATATACCCAAGCACATATGCATTCTCTAATTACATGTATCTTACTGAGAACATCTCATTCCTTACCTTGGAAACCATGATGATCTTGTTGGAGTCTCGAGAGGAAACTGATGCTCTGTCCTGCCTCCAGAGTCGTTTATATACCACAAACTGCAAAGGTGGGTGGAGTCAGGTAATGGAATCTAAAACAAGTTTTTCCTGTTGGATTTCCAAAGAGTTTCTGTCACATAGCAAGATGCAACTGTGATTCCTACTCAATAGATTAGGAAAGTATATATGTTAGATATGCTTTAGTTCTTGTATGCTTTACATCTTTGTTGCATAAAATAATATTTTAAAACAATTTTCGTTAACAATATCCCTGTGGTATTTAAGTCTTTATCTTACGTTATTAAAAATATCAAAATGGCTTATCAATATTTCTTTCCGTAAAATAACTACGTATACATCGTCATAGATTTTTATTGCATGATTTTTAAGAGTTTTGTAAAAGTTACAGCAAAATTCTTTTTTTTATTTCTTACATTTTTTTATAAGAATCTGGTTTGAGATTCTCAAAATTCAAAATTTCTCTCTACAATGTGGCATAATTAGAGGAATATTTAAAATGAAGGCTGAAAAATATTTTTAGAAATTTTATAAATATAATCTTTACTGCCGTCTTAACGATACGTTATTCAAAATCGTCATTTTTAATATCTACCGCATGGGAAAATATAATAAAGGTTTTTTTATTGAGTGGATCACCGTATCTTACATTAGATGCAGTTTGGGAATGTAATCACAGATATATATGGAATATTTGAATGCAGAAAGCAGATTATTAAGGAAATATGGATTGATACAGCATAAGAAACCAGATCCTTCAAAGA
>NC_087208.1:39842842-39847842 GCF_015104395.2 Macrobrachium nipponense | reverse complement strand
GTCTAAGCGCAATCTCAAATAAACATTCTGCTGTCTTCATCAGTTTTCTGATACTTTCAAAATTATATGATTGTTATTTTTTCCAAAGACGTTTGTTTTAGTATTTTCCACAGATGGACTAAGACGATACCCTTGATTCCATTTCTAGACAAAACAAACAAATACCCTTGGGTGGCTAAGTAGGGAACAACAGAAACATTATACAGGTAAACAAAAATATGTATTCACATATATATATATTATATATATATATATATATTATATATATATATATATATATATATATATATATATATATATATATCTAATAAAAGGAGCCCATAAAAAACACCAAAATGTAGAGAGAAAAGTACTATATTTCAGAGACTGCTGTCTCTCTCTTCAGGTATATACCTGAAGAGAGAGACAGCAGTCTCTGAAATATAGTACTTTTCTCTCTACATTTTGGTGTTTTTATGGGCTCCTTTTATTAGATGGAATTCTGTTGTTACAGAACATTTTTACCAGTCATATATATATTATATATATATATATATATATATATATATATATATATATATATATATATACTATTATGTATACATATTTGTATATATACATATGTATATTCATACAAAACAAACATAAAGGGCATACAGTTCTAAAAAATGGTTCTTGAATACATAATCGTATCAAAATCCCAAAAATAAACTATACTTGTACACAATGAGAGAGAGAGAGAGAGAGAGAGAGAGAAGAGAGAGAGAGAGAGAGAGAGAGATAATATGAGCCTTTGCCTTGTGTTTTTATCAATAGAGCCCTAATGCTCTCCTGGCCTTATCCGCCAGCAATGCTCAGACTTTAATGTCCGCTCTGACCTCCTCAGGGTCACTGACTCATGAATAAATACTTCGTGGCATGACTCGTGAACGGATTTTCGAAAACGGTCTTAGATCTTGTCATTTCTGGTTGTCTTTCTTTCGTTATTTTCAAGGTTTATTTTTGGTTCTGTTGTCTCTATGAATATAATAGTGATAATTGAGAAGGCTAAATGTCGCCAACTTATGATATATATATATATATATATATATATATATATATATATATATATATATATATATATATGTGTGTGTGTGTGTGTGTGTGTGTGTGTGTGTGTGTGTGTGTAGATACATAGATATATATATGTGTGTGTATGTATGTATGTATAGAGAGAGAATCAACGGTAATCTTTACTTCTAATTAACTAAATTAGTAGTAATTATGCTTATTTCATTTGTTATATAATGGTGACAACACACGAACATGAGTAATTAGTGTAACGATTAGATACAAATTTGATACGATATTCGACAGTGCTTATGTAATGGATTATTACTCGTATTTTTTCCACCGTTATATATAAAATTTAATGAAGCCAATTAAGTAAAAAAAATTTAAGGTAAGGGATGAAATGATATAAAAGATTCATATCTGCTTTTAATAAATAATAAATACATAACATCCGAAGACCTGTGGGTTGCCAGCAGCAGACAAGTCTTTCGGATCTTCCGGTTTATCTGAGAATGATATTTCGCTCGCGTCCTTTCAAGGATTTACTTGGACTCGTTGGAGCCATAGTAGAATCTCCTGGGAGCCTCACGGGACTCGTAGGATTCGAAGGAGTCGGGGAACTGAGCCTCACCGGAGTAAGTGACCTCGGCGATGTATCCGTCGTCGTCAGAAGCGCGGAAGGCCACCTTCTGCAGGCGGCCGTCGGGGAGGTGGACGAAGTAGGATCCCTGGGTGTTCTCGCCGTCCCCGGCTTCCTGGTGTCCGAAGTCGTTGCGGGAGGGAGGGTGGTTGACGGCCCAGTCGAAGTTGTAACGAGCCTCGCCGGACTCGAAGGACTCGGCGGATCCTGAGGAGAACTGGAGGGGAGAGGAATCGGTATCTTCAGTCTGAGTCTTCGGTTCTTTGAGGTTTCAGTATTTAGACGAAAATGATTTAAAATACACAGTGTCCATAAAGTCTCAGTACCATTACAAGTATTTATTGCTCAGAATGGTACTGGGACTTTATGGACACCTTGAAAATTTCATTGTAATCCAAAAAAGGCTAATAAAACTCACTTCCTTTTTTTTGGGCGGGAGTATCTTTCGAAGCTTTCGAAGCTGTCGGCAGCCACGAGGGCGATTAAGCCCACCAGAGCGAAGACGACCTGAAATGCCATTTGAAACACATGAATATTATTGATATAAATCATATGACTTACCTAGCATATATCATTTGCATATACCCAAGCACATATACATACTCTAATTACATGTATTTTACTGAGAACATCCCATTCCTTACCTTAGCAACCATGATGATCTTGTTGGAGTCTCAAGAGGAAACTGATGCTCTGTCCTGCCTCCAGAGTCGTTTATATATCCACAAACTGCAAAGGTGGGTGGAGTCAGGTAATGGAATCTAAAACAAGTTTTTCCTGTTGGATTTTCCAAAAGAGGTTCTGTCACATAGCAAGAATGCAACTGTGATTCCTCCTCAATAGATTAGGAAAGTACATCTGTTAGATATGTTAAGCTTTAGTTCTTGTATGCTTTACACCTTTGTTGCTTTAAATAATATTTTAAAACAATTTTCGTTAAAAAAAATATCCCTGTGGCATTTAAATCTTTATCTTACGTTATTGAAATATCAAAATGGCTTATCAATATTTCTTTCCTTAAAATAACTACGTATACATTGTCATAGAATTTGATTGTATAAATTTTTAAGAGTTTGTTAAAAGTTGCAACAAAATTCTTTTTGTTTATTTTACGCTTTTGTTGTTTTTTTATAAGAATCTCGTTTGAGATTTTCTTAAAATTCAAAATATTTAATTCATTTTCTTGACATTGTGACATAATTAGAGGAATATTTAAAATGAGGGCTGAAAAATATACTTAGAAAGTTTATAAATATAATATTTCCTGTCGTCTTAAGGATACGTTATTCAAAATCATCATTTTTAATACCTACCGCATAGGAAATATAAAAAGGATTTCTTGTTGAGTGGATCACCGTATCTTAACATTAGATGCCTTTTGGGAAAATAACCACAGACATATATATGGACTATTTGGAAGGTTAGAAACAGATTATTAAGGAAATATGGATTATTATGAACATAAGAACTTAGACCTTCCTTAGAGAACATTTTCGTCATTTTCTCAAACTTTAGATAGACGAATTATGAATTGGGTTCTTATTTTATTATTTATTGTTCTTTTAATGTAGTAGATTTTAAGTATAAGTTGGAAAATGGTTTGGTTGTCTAAGAACATTAAGAATATTGCAAAAGAATTGTAGCTGCTCGTCGAGATAATGATCGTTGTCCTTTGTTTCAATAGAGAGTTTTAGATACTAATGATTTCATGAAAAAAAAGGAGTTGCTTACTTTCAAAAACGTGTCATTCCCATTATTCAACGTCCTTGTCATTTTTTACGAATAATAAAAAAAGGTAGTCGTGCTTTTTTAATTGAGGAACGTAAAATAATGTTGTTATATTTACCGGTTCAATAACATGAGTGAAGTGAACAACGCTATATTGTTAGAAATACAAACAGATGCAAATCTAAACAATCAAATCTATTCAAATTTGTTTTCTGGTGTATAGCTGATTTTCATTTCCGATAGTTTTGTCCATTTAAGAACAGCATCCACATCTGAATGCCATATGAGAAAATATATATGGACGTTTTTACCAAAGTATAAAGAAAAAAGTGAATCACATGACGAAGTCTTATCATCTACGATGAATAAAAACCCAAATATTTTTCATCTTTGAATCCATCCTACGATTGTTAGAAATATGAAGGAATTCGTATCAGCTACTCATTGGTCATGACCTAAGAATGAAAGTGAAATGCAGAAGGATTATGCCATTGATCATGGGTCAGGTTTTCTAAGCGATTTCGAAAGACGGTCAACTGTGATTTACTTTCCTGAAACTCCAACGAACATCAGATGCAAAAAAAGGCTTGAGAACACTTCTTCTTCTTCTTCTTCTTCTTCTTCTTCTTCTTCTTCTTCTCTAGATCCACAGTCAACTTCACGTCACTTCAGATAAGTATCTTATGATTTCTCTTCTACTTGAATGAAAGTAGAGGGACTTTGGCTATTACGCCCTATGAGCTACGAGTGGTTGAATATTGGATCTGCCCTGACATTGCATACCGAATATTTTCGCAACGCTCTTTTTTGTCTTGTTTCTGACCGACTTGCTTTTGTATCCTTTTTCGACTACGTTCAATCGCAAGGAACATTCTTCTGTCATCATAACGATATAAAAGATACTGACAAAATATTAATTACGTTTTTCTGATACTTTCAAAAATATATGATTGTTATTTTTCCAAAGACGTGTGTTTTGGTATTTTCCAGAGATGGACTAAGACAACCCTGATTCCATTTCTAGACAAAAACAAACAAATACCATTGGTGGCTAAGAAGGGAACAGCAGAAACATTTATCCACGCACACATATATGTATTCATGTACATATATACACAAATATATATACTGTATACATATTTGCATACATACATGTGTATATACATACATTATAAAATAAATAAAGGGCATACAGCTCTAAAAATGATTCTTGAAAACATACTCATAACAAAATCCCCAAGAGACCTTACCTTACAGACCTTACAGTTCGTTCGGGTTGCCCCAGGTCCCTCAGTGTGAGGCACCTCTAATGTCTACCAGACAGTTGCTAGTACATCTTCCGGTATAAATTTGCATCTTTCTAATCTTGGATGGTCTGGGATGCAGTTTAGATATTGTCGAGCTTATTCTTAAACACATCTACGCTCAATCCTGATATATTCTCAGATGAGCTGGGCAACGCATTGAATAGACGCTGCATTATCGATGCTGGTGCGTAGTGGATTAATGTCCTGTGTGCTTTCCTTATTTTTCCTGTATAGTTTTGGGCACTATTAATCTACCTCTGCTTGCTCTTTCTGATATTTTTAGTTCCATGATG
>NC_087208.1:39821758-39842342 GCF_015104395.2 Macrobrachium nipponense | reverse complement strand
ACAATGAATATCAACCAAGTTTAAGGAATCAAACTGTTTATAGAAATAAACCTGGAATACTTTATACTCCATAATTAGAAGAAGGAAATTGTTTTTCATACACTTTGTAAAGAAATTTTAATGTGACATTTTCTTAATGTAATTAGAAGTTATATATGTCTTTTACACAGGTTTATAATGTTTAAACTATTTCATGAATTGAATTTTTTAATTACTCGGAGCCACAAAATCTAATTTACTAATTTAATTCAATCGGTTAGTTTTTGTTTTACCTTTTACAATAACTTCAAGTTTTTTTTTATTCAGGATTAATTGAAATGCAAAAAAATCTTTTAATTTTTGATTAAAATTTTTTTTTCTGTATTACTGTATAGAATATGCATCTGGCCTTCAGTGTACAAGATCAATTTGTAAAAGTAATGAAATATAATGCATCTTAACTAATATCTCTCTCAAAATAATGTCGATTTTTTTATTCAGGATTAATTAAGACGCAAAAACATCTTTCTGTCTTAGATTTTTGAAAAATATTTTTCTGTATTATTTTTTAGAATATCCATATGGCCTTCTATGTACACGATAAAATAGTAAAAGTAATGAAAAATGATGCATCTTGGCCAATAACTGAACACGAAGAATATTAAAGTGTTATAAAGATTTATATCGCCACTTTTTTTTTTTTTTTTTTTTTTTTTTATCTATTGGCGCTATTTGAACAACACAAGTTTGATCTTACTTTTCTCCTCACTCTGAAACTGAATCTGTTTCCTGTTATCGTTTCGCGGAACTTGAGAGGAATCTCTAAAATAAAATATAAAAAAGCTGGTAATTAATATAATAAACCTAAATCTTCCACCACCTTGACCTCTCCCTGCAGACGATCTACATTTTTTTCTTTGTCCTCATTGTTGATATTTGTGCACGTAAAAGGATTGACTCATCCCAAGTAGCAGCATTAGAAAAAAACTCACTTGGTAGCAGAGAACGACCCCACCTACCTACCTTGGCTGGGTATATATATTGAGGCAGCGAACGGGACACCACAACAGTCCCGCTCTGAGACGAGGTTACGACAACAACATGGTTTCTAAGGTAAATTGGGTTTGACTACTTCTCTCGGAATTCATGTTGGAAGACCGAGCTCGTTAGAGATAGAGTTTGGATGTCATTATTTCTTTTCAATGAATCGCTATCTTTCGTGGTTAATTAAGTCAGATTGTTTGCTGTGTATGATGCTTTTTTTTTATATATTGTTTAAAATAGCTTTTCCTTTTTAAATAGTGCCAGTTGATTGAATAGAAATCAGTATATATTTCCTAACACTTTACAATTCTGATGTTAAGGTATCACCCACTCATGCATTATCTAATTTAATATACTCTCCCATATCATGATCATTATTGACAATTAAAAGCCACTGTATTGTTAAAATATTGTAATATGCTAAAAATTACTAGGAGGACTAAAGAGGGACGCCGAGCAGTATCCGAAAGTCTCTCTTAGTAATCTTTAGCATTATACAATAATATATTTTAACACTACTGTGGCTTTTATTTGTCAATATTATAGCCTCGTTTCGGAGGTTCCTATTATTATTATTATTATTATTATTATTATTATTATTATTATTATTATTATTATTATTATTATTATTATTATTATTATTATTATTATTATTGTTAGCATAAACTTATTCTCTTGAATTGAAATCAATCCAGAAAGCCTTCAATACAAAAATATTTATAACTTTTGATATATTTTCATCTCCTTTCAAGATAGAGATTGTCTTGGTTTGATCGCATAATACGAGTAAACGTCAAGCATAACTCACTAAGATAACTCATCCAAAATGATTACACAATTTCATTTTTCTTAAAGAGAGAGAGAGAGAGAGAGAGAGAGAGAGAGAGAGAGAGAGAGAGAGAGAGAGAGAGAGAGAGAGAGAGAGAGAGAGAGAAATTTTACCTTGGCACCTTAAGAAGATAAAGATTTAACCTTTCTGCCTAGTTCAACTTCTTGTTTTGGTTCTTTATATTAGTTCATTATTGAATGAATTGCTGTCAACAAGAAAACTGCGGTTACCATTTTGGTGAGTCAACATTACATAATTCATTGCCCATACTTCAGTAATCCTATTACAATGAAAGTTGAATATTGACCTCTTTCATATTTCTAGAATATTCAATCATATTGTTTCCAGGTTATCTTGGTTGTGTTGGTTTGGCTGCCCTGGTTGCAATCTGACGACAGCTTCGAGAGATACAGATATGCTCCTCCAAGGGTGAGTATTACCCTTTGAAATCCTTCAAAATATAGCATGATTCTTTGGATTTTATTTGAAAACTATCTGGCAAATACTGACTTTAATATTCAGGATCAAATGGTAATCTGTTTCTGCTCGTTTAACAGGTCTCGTCCGCCTCCCGGGATCCTTCGAGTCCTTCGAGTCCGGCGAAGCCAATACAACTTCAACTGGGCCGTGAGCGACGACTCCTCCAGCAACGAATTCGGACACCAGGAAGCCCGCGACGGTGAGAACACCCAGGGATCCTACTACGTCCAGCTCCCTGACGGTCGCCTGCAGAAGGTGGCCTTCCACGTCGACGGAGATGACGGATACATCGCTGAGGTCACCTACTCCGGTGAGGCTCAGTTCCCCGACTCCGACGAATCCTTCGAGTCCCGTGAGGCTCCCAGGAGGTACTATGCCGCCCCCGACTCCAACGAGTCCAAGTAAACCTGGAAACCTGATCATTATTGATCGACCGAAAACCGAAACGAAACGATTTTAGTAATGTCTGGATATTATATATCTAATTTATTCGAATAAATCATAAGTCAGTTATTCAAATGGGTTCTTTATTCCTCTCTAGAACTAATTGATTAGTTCTAAACTAATTATTCTCATCTTAAAATTTTGTTTGAAGATATTAAGAATGAGAAATACTTCGAAATTTCTTTGAATCTAAAGCTAGAAATGATGGAAACTTGGCCTTTATATTTATTTGGCGATCTCTGAAAATTGTTTGAATTCCATGAGGACTACAAGGCGAATACTTTACCAATATGAATGGAAAATTACAATCTCTCCATAGATAAAAAAGAAAAGAAAAAAAAAAAAAATGTAGTCACTATTATTATTACCAGTAAACATGTATACAGACATTATATATGATAAATTCGCAATATAACTAAGTCTACGGACATAGTCAGCCCCGTTTCACGGGCAGACCAGCTCCGTTTCAGGGAATCCCTTATCACCTTCAAGGCCAATAGAGTACTCTATTGGCCTTGATCACCCTAACCCCCCTCGAAGTGGTGGGGGGGGGGGGGGGGGTTGGGGGTTGGCGAGGTTGAATGAAACCCCATTATAAACCATCTTAAGGGTCCCCCACTTATCAACCCTGCCAAAGTTTCATGCCCATCTGACCAGCCGATTGGCCGTGATTGAATGACAGACGGACGGATGGACAGACATAACGCCCATTTTAGTAGGATTATTAAAATTATTCATTATCAATTGAAAACTACAGGCCACTGTGGTGCTAAAAATATTTATGCACAGAGTTAAAATGATAAGGAAAGACTTCAGATACTACTCTGAATCACTCATCAGTCCTGCAGCTCCACGTGCTTTTAAAACCACTTATAAGCAGCTTGAAGACTTTCTCCAGGGGCACTTTTTGGAAGACCAAAAACATCATATGCCACATCACCATTTTGCAAAGCAATCACGATACATCTCATGTCCTCATTAACATTGTTTATCAACATTTTGAAAACTTGTTTTTACAATAACTGGCTATACGTGGAACGGTAAGTCTTTGTAAAAGAGATAAGAAAAGTATGTTATCGTTCATAGGTTGTGGAGAAGAGATGGACAGAAGACAAATCCGAAGCGGGGCCGAATAGGGAGGAGATTGAAATACCTGGAAATGAAATGAAAAACAATCCCTATAATCTTAAATATAGCCATCAGGGTTCGTCCCGAAGACATTCAGAGGTCTGTCACACACGTGTGTAAAGCTGTTGGTTCAGAAAACTGGCAAGAGGGTGGATCTTTAAACGCCACGCCAGAGAGGTCTCTTCGTGGTGGTAAAACTATAATATAATATATATATATATATATATATATATATATATATATATATATATATAATATATATATATATATATATATATATACTATATATATATATATAATATATATAATATATATATATATATATATATGCAGGAAACTGGTACAAAGCGGATTCTTCTAAGTGTTGGTCAGGTCAGGATTATAATCCTGGGCCAGGTCACCCATGTTCGTGTGTTTTCTTGGCGAGGCGGCAGGCTTTGTACCAGTTTCCTGCGTTGATGTCTTAGCACACCTATTATTTATTATTATTATAATTATTATTATTATTATTATTTTTTTTTTTGCTCTATCACAGTCCTCCAATTCGACTGGGTGGTATTTATAGCGTGGGGTTCCGGGTTGCATCCTGCCTCCTTAGGAGTCCATCACTTTCTTACTATGTGCACCGTTTCTAGGATCACACTCTTCTGCATGAGTCCTGGAGCTACTTCAGCCTCTAGTTTTTCTAGATTCCTTTTTCAGGGATCTTGGGTCGTGCTCCTATGATTATGGGTACAATTTTCACTGGCATATCCCATATCCTTCTTATTTCTATTTTCAGATCTTGATACTTATCCATTTTTTCCCTCTCTTTCTCTTCAACTCTGGTGTCCCATGGTATTGCTACATCAATGAGTGATACTCAAGAGAGAGTATCACTCAATATATTATTATTATTATTATTATTATTATTATTATTATTATATTATTATTATTATTATTATATTATTATTATTATTATTATTACCAATCCCACTTTGTCATCGAATCCCTGATCTCGTGGTCCGAATAATCATGACACTGACCTCCTTTCAAGGTCACCAGACAGCCAAAAAATGCAAAACATTAAAAAACACATGTCCAGATATCGCTTGAAAGGTAATTCATGTACTTTCAATCAATATTTTTGATTTTACTCTAATTAGCCAAACAGTTTCTAATATTTGATCACTTAATGGCTTTGGCGCAACAGTGAACTCCACCAATAATAATAATGAAACAAATGATATAATATTAGTATCAATATTAGCCAAATCAGTTTTTCCTCAAAATCAAGAATGGCTGAACCAATTGATTCAAAATATTGTGTCAAGATCCCCCTAATTAGGCTGCAATATTCATACACTTCTTATTCTTATGATTTTATGAAATTTTACATTAGATAATTTAGAAAATAATGAAACAGACCTTCAAGTTCCAAATCACAAAAGAATCATGATGAGGAAACGAAAGGTTCAAGATACCACCTGTGTCACTGCACTGCACTGTCCTTTATTCCTCTAAAATAGATATCAGAACCATTTCACTCTGAACTTAGAATTAGCATTGAAAGGAATTCGACAAATCACTTGTATTCAACGTTCAGATGGTCACATAAGTTTTAATATAATTTTTCAGTTAAAGAAAATTAAAATAAGAAATTTATAAATAAATAGTAAAAAATATAAGTAAATTACAAAATTGATCATTTATTAAAATTTTCTCTGTTTAGGACGATTTACCAGAAATTTCGTACCGGATTTTTTTAAAATCAATAAATACTTATCTATTGTTATACCTTTTCAATTAACAGTATATTGAAATTTCGTACCATTCTTCACAAAAATCATGTGTTTCGTTTGCATTACCAATGATCATTAAACTGACCCATTCTTCTCAAATACATGTGTTTTAGCCTGTATCACCAATAATCATTAAACTGACCTGTGCTAATTACAAAAAATCAGACAAGTAACATATAACTGACTCTATTCCTCTCTAACGTCGTCCATCTTCTACCTAAACATTCTCCTCTAAATATTGCCTTTTCCATTATCATTGAAAGGAATATTACAATTTCGTACCATTTTTGTCAAACTCTAGACTTGTAGTCTGTGTTACCAATGCTAATTAAAATCACCTGTGCTGGTTTAAGTAAAACCAGAAAAGATCTAATTGACTTTATTCGTCTCTAACCTTGTCCCCCATCTTCTACCTAGACAATCTCTTCTAAATATTGCTCTCATTTTAGTGTCCTCGAGTTCAGAGATTGACTAATCTCCATGAAGCAACATTTTTTCGGAAAAAAAAAAAGAAACTCGCCGGGTCACACAAACGCATAGCCCCGCCCACCTGACCTGAGCGCACATATATATTGGGCGAATGACCAGGATATCTTAACAGTCACTTTTAGGCTTCGTTTAAACAAAATGGTTTCTAAGGTAGTTCTAAAGTGATTTGGTTTGTTTTTAAAACAATTGTAGGTGGATATACAATATGCAAATTGGGTGATAGGTTTTAAGTTTTTGGTACTTGTGAGTAAATGAATTTTTTATTGGGTCATGTCAGGTAATTATTCTCGTTGTCACATCTGTTCAGGGCAAACTCATATACATTTGACAACACTAGAGAATCATTTAAAGATTATGGGTCCTAACTAAGTATTAGACAGTTTTCCTTTTTGATTTGGATAGATGATAAAAATTATAATGTCATAGTTAATGTTTCTTTACTTGCAGTAGACTGAATTTTAGAATTATTCTCTATAGAATTTCTTATAATTATCACCAGGTTATCTTGGTTGTGTTGGGTTGGCTGCCCTGGTTGTTTCTGACGACAGCTTCGAGAGATACAGATATGCTCCTCCAGGGTGAGTATTACCCTTTGAAATCCTTCAAAATATAGCATAAATATCTTAGGATTTTATTTGAAAACTATCTGGCAAATACTGACTTTAATATTCAGGATCAAATGGTAATCTGTTTCTGCTCGTTAACAGGTCTCGTCCGCCTCCCGGGAATCCTTCGAGTCCTTCGAGTCCGGCGAAGCCAAATACAACTTCAACTGGGCCGTGAGCGACGACTCCTCCAGCAACGAATTCGGACACCAGGAGGCCCGCGACGGTGAGAACACCCAGGATCCTACTACGTCCAGCTCCCCGACGGTCGCCTGCAGAAGGTGTCCTTCCACGTCGACGGAGATGACGGCTACGTGGCTGAGGTCACCTACTCCGGTGAGGCTCAGTTTCCCCGACTCCGACGAATCCTTCGAGTCCGTGAGGCTCCAGGAGGTACTATGCCGCCCCCGACTCCAACGAGTCCAAGTAAATCTGGAAACGTGATCATTATTGGTCGACCGAAACCGAACGAAACGATTTTAGTAATGTCTCGATATTTATACATATCTAATTTATTCGAATAAATCATAAGCGTCATTTATTCAAATGCTTTCTTTGGTTCCTATTAGGACTAACTGAGTACTTCTAAACTAATTATTCTCATCTCAAAATTTTGTTTGAAGATATTAAGAACGAGAAATACTTCGAAATTCCGTTGAATAATCTAAAACTAGAAATGATAGAAACTTGGGCCCTATTATATTTATTGGCGATTTCTGAAAAAGTTGTTTTGAATTCCATGAGGACTACAAGGCGAATACTTTAGCAATATGAATGAAAAATTGCATTCACTCCATAGATCGAAAAAAAAAAAAATGTAGTCACTATTATTATTTATAGCAAATGTATGTATACAGAAAGTTATGTATGATAAATTCGTGATGTAATTAAGGTCTACGGACATAGCCAGCCCCGTTTCACACCGGGCCAGACCAGAGCTCCGTTTCAGGGAATCCCTTCTCACCTCCCACCCTCTTCGGAGGGAGGAGGGCTAGGTAGGATGAAACCCCAGTATAATCCATGTTATGGGCTCCCACTATAACCCTGCCAAGTTTCATGCCCATCGGACCAGACGTTTGGCTGTGATTGAATGACAGACGAACGGATGGACAGACATAACGCCCATTTTTTTAGTAGGATTATGAAAATTATTATTATTATTAATTAAGAACTAAAAGCCACTGTAGTGCTAAAAAATATTTATGCACAGAGTTAAAATGATAAGGAGAGACTTTCAGATACTACTCTGAATCCCTCATCTTTTAAAACCACATATAAGCAGCATGAAGACTTTCTCCAGGTGCACTTTCGGTGGTCACAGTATGTTTGGAGACATTTTTTTTCTCTCTCCCTTTGCTGGAAGACCAAAAACATCATATGCCACATCACCATTTTGAAAACTTATTTTACATAACTGGGCTATACGTGGAACGGTAAGTCTTTGTAAAAGAGATAAGAAAAGTATGTTATCGTTCATAGGTTGCGGAAAAAGAGATGGACAGAAGACAAATCCGAAGCGGGGGCCGAATAGGGAGGAGATTGAAATACCTGGAAATGAAATGAAAAACAATCCCTATAATCTTATAATTATAGCCTCAGGGTTCGTCCCAAAGACATTCAGAGGTCTGTCACACACGTGTGTAAATTTGTTGGTTCAGAAAAACTGGCAAGAGGGTGGATCTTTACACGCCACGCCAGAGATGTCTCTTCGTGGTGGTAAAACTATATATATCTATATAAAAAAAATATGCAGGCGAAACTAGTACAAAGCGGATCTTCTAGTGTTGGTCGGGCCAGGATTATAATCTGGGCCAGGTCACCCCTGTTCGTGTGTTTCTTGGCGGGGCGGGCAGGCTTTGTAACAGTTTCCTGCGTTGATGTCTTAGCACACCTATTATTATTATTATTAATATTATTATTATTATTATTATTATTATTATTATTATACCAATCCCACTATGTCATCGAATCCTGATCTTGTGGTCCGAATGATCATGACACTGACCTCCTTTCAAGGTCACTGCACCAAAAAATGCAAAACATTAAAAACACAAGTCTAGATATCGCTTTAAAGGTAACTTCATGTACTTTCAATCAATATTTGAATTACCTCTGATTAGCCAAACAGTTTCTAATATTTGGTCACTTAATGGCCTTGGCGCAACAGTGAACTCCACCAATAATAATAATGATAACAATGATAATAATACTAGTATCAATATTAGTCAAATCAGTTTTCCTAAAAAATCAAGATTGGCTGAACCAATTGATTTAAAATATTGTGTCAAGATCCCCCTAATTAGGGTGCAATATTCATACACTTCTTATTCTTATGATTTTATGAAATTTTACGTTAGATAATTTAGAAAATAATGAAACAGACCTTCAAGTTCCAAATTACAAAAGAATCATGATGAGGAAACGAAAGGTTCAAGATAACCACCTGTGTCACTGCCACTGTCCTTTACTCCTCTACAATAGATATCAGAACCATTTACTCTGAACTTAGAATTAGCATTGAAAGGAGTTTGACAAATCACTTATGTTATTCAACGTTCAGATGGTCACATAACTTTTAATATAATTTTTCAGTTAAAGAAAATTAAATTTAAAAATTATGAATAAATAGTAAAAAATATAGATAAATCACAAAATTGTTCATTTATTAAAATATTCCTCTGTTTTGGATGATTTACCAGAAATTATGTACCGGAGGATTTAAAAAAAAATTATTAGTATATTGAAATTTCGTACCATTCTTCACAAACTCATGTGTTTTCGTTTGCATTACCAATGATCATTAAACTGACCCATTCTTCTCAAATGCACGTGTTTTAGCCTGTATCACCAATAATCATTAAACTGACCTGTGCTAATTACAAAAAATCAGACAAGTAACGTAATATAACTGACTCTATTCCTCTCTAACTTCGTCCATCTTCTACCTAAACATGCTCCTCTAAATATTGCTTTTTCCATTATCATTGAAAGGTATATTACAATTTCGTACCATTTTTCTAAAATTGTAGACTTGTAGTCTGTATTACCAATGCCAATTAAACACACCTGTGCTGGTTTAAAATAAAACCAGAAAATATCTAATTGACTCTATTCGTATCTAACCTTGTCCATCTTCTACCTAGACAATCTCTTCTAAATATTGCTCTCATTTTAGTGTCCTCGAGTTCAGAGATTGACTAATCTCATGAAGCAACATTTCGGAAAAAAAAGAAACTCGCCGGGTCACACAAACGCATAGCCCCGCCCACCTGACCTGAGCGCATATATATATTGGGCGAGTGACCAGGATATATTAACAGTCCCTTTTAGGCTTCGTTTAAACAACATGGTTTCTAAGGTAGTTTTAAAGTGATTTGCTTTGTTTTAAAACAATTGTAGGTGGATATATAATATGCAAACTGGGTGATAGGTTTTAAGTTTTTTGGTACTTGTGAGTAAATGAATTTTGTATTGGGTCGTGTCACGTAATTATTCTCGTTGTAACATCTGTTCAGGACAAACTCATATACATTTGACAACACTAGAGAAACATTTTAAAGATTAAGGGTCCTAACTTAAGTTGATTTGGATAGATGATAAAAAGTATAATGTCATTGTTAATGTTTCTTTACTTTCAGTACATTGAATTTAGAATTATGTCTCTATAGAATTTCTTATAATTATATTTCCAGGTTATCTTGGTTGTGTTGGGTTTGGCTGCCCTGGTTGCATCTGACGACAGCTTCGAGAGATACAGATATGCCCCTCCAAGGGTGAGTATTATCCTTTGAAATCCTTCAAAACATTGCATAAATATCTTAGGATTTCATTTGAAAACTATCTGGCAAATACTGACTTTAATATTCAGGATCAAATGGTAATCTGTTTCTGCTCGTTTAACAGGTCTCGTCCGCCTCCCGGGAATCCTTCGAGTCCTTCGAGTCCGGCGAAGCCAAATACAACTTCAACTGGGCCGTGAGCGACGACTCCTCCAGCAACGAATTCGGACACCAGGAGGCCCGTGACGGTGAGAACACCCAGGGATCCTACTACGTCCAACTCCCCGACGGTCGCCTGCAGAAGGTGGCCTTCCACGTCGACGGCGATGATGGATATGTTGCTGAGGTCACCTACTCCGGTGAGGCTCAGTTCCCCGACTCCGACGAATCTTTCGAGTCCCGTGAGGCTCCCAGAAGGTACTATGCCGCCCCTGACTCCAATGAATCCAAGTAAATCTGGAAACCGAATCCTTGAAGGTCTACACGAACGAACGAAACGACTGTACAAGTTTTAAGAATATTTATCTCTAATTTATGGAAATAAATCATAAATGATTAAGAAAATAATAATTGTTATTTATCCATTTTAGTCGATAGTTGGACAAGCATATAATTATAAGTTCATGGATTTACTCGTCATTCCAAAGGCACCAGTTGATATTTTAGCTTATATAAATGGCACTTGTAATGTCAACGGTGCCTTAAAATTATTAGTACTAAGTCCCCAAAATATATTGGAGAAAATAACATCAGTATTGTTTTTGATGAATCAGTGCAAATGATTAGAAAGAAATCATTGTTACATACGCTGGCTATCTCTGCAATGAATTTTGCTATACTGCCAAATAAAAAACTCTATGATTCCTAAATATACTCTAAAGTTAATCGAAGTAATAATATTATAAGTAATAGTATTATGTCTTTAATACAACGAATCTTACGTAGAATTACTTTGCCCAAACAATTCATCTGAAATATTTCCATGGGGGATATTTACATATCTGAAGAAGGAAAAAATAATCTGGTCGTGCACGCTCCCTCGTAAGGAAAAAGGTGACTAATTTTTAGTTGTCTGTCCATCCACACTTTTTCTGCCCACCCTCAGATCTTAAAAGCTACAGAGGCTGGAGGGCTGGAAATTGGTATATTGATCGTCCACCCTCCAGTCATGAAATACACCAAATTGCACCCGTCTAGGTTCTGTAGTTGGCATTTTATTTAATGTTGAAATTAGCCATCATCGTACATCTGCCAACAACACAGGCCACCAGTGGGTCGCGGGTTTCTTCTGCGCATTCTTTACATGTTTTTTACAGTCCTAACATAGAATTAAAATTGACGAAAAAGAGAAATACTATATTAATTCTGAAACATAGGTGGGTAAGCAAGCATTCATTAAATAAATCCACTATTCAAAACTGCAGAGAATGAAGTAATGAATATTGTTGCTTCTTGGAAAGTGATATGATGACATATGTGACAGCCTATTAAATCAATCATTAATTACCAGTTAAGGCATACTTTGAACATTAATATATAAGGATGTTACGTAAGACTGAAATTAAGTAAAATGAAATATTGCGCGGTTTCTTATCGAGAGGCTAACTAGCTGTATTGTTTGTCTTCGTAATGACGAAGAAAATGAGGATTTTTCAGAGCCAGGACTTCATTTCATGACCTTACATATGTCATGGCTGCAAACAAGCTAATAAATATTTTTCTGAACGCCACTGTGGTTCTGTGCAAGTACTTGGTAACTGATTTATTGAACACTACATACCGCTACTACTACGACAATAAAAAATGCTAAAATATTATCGCCATGTTAGTTTTTTTTCACAGCTTTCAAGAGTTATGAATCAAATAAAATCATGATTTATTTGGTTACTTGAACCAAAATGTAGATGATGCTTTATCAGTAAAATCAGTAGGTTATCACAAAGAGTAGGTACAAGATCAACATACAGCTGTTTCTAGTTTCGGAGTCAGTATACCCAGCGTTAAACATATACCAGTAATTTGTCAATACCAAACACTACTGACGAAGAACTTTAATTTCACCAATTTTAATTGTACCCATATTCACCCAGGAATACCCAGATATCTGGATTTTTATCGTAATATCATTTACCAGTTGGCTGTCTGGAATCCTTACACTTGGGAGCCGATATATTTAAAGGTAAATTTCATTTATTAAAAAATGGCTTCTTTTTGTTTTTAGAAAGTTAAGTGGAACTCAGCATATCCTGTGTAGGGAAATATATTTTGAATTTTTCGTTGAAGCAGCAAAGAAAAATCCACAACTTCCAATTCAAACGTTCACAGTTTTATGACGACAGAGTCGATTAACGTCGACTTTAGGGAGAAGTTCCAAGTGCAAGGAAGAAATCTGTTAGTTTCGAAAGCGTTGTCACTTCTAGTGCACCATGACATTTGGAGACGTGTACTGTTTTTGTCCGCGACGTAGACTCAGAAGCACTTATATTAAAATTTCACAAGCAGGGCTAAATGAATTCAGGGGGAAATCAGGAACCAGTTTTTCTAATCCATCTAAAAAAAACAAAACAATTGTAAATGCGTGACGTATTGTTATACAATACGTCACGCATTTTGTTATTTTGAAGCGTTTTCTTCAGGTGGTGTTAACCTTTACACGGGCTACATGCACAAGCTACAATTCTTGACGTACGAGACAGTAAATTCATTTTTGACATCACCTGTTTCTGAGTTGCCTATTACAGTTTATTCCGCACAACATCACGTGACTGATATTACCGAGATAGGCAAGGCAAATAAAGACATTTCCTTCTTTAGAATATCTATAGGCTTTTAAGGTGGTTTATAAATTAGTGCCTCGTTCGTCATCGAGTAATGACAGAATACCATTTTTGAGTTATTATTTCATGGACAGAAAGACACTCCTGCACAGGTATTGATCGAGTTACCATTATGTATAATTGCAGATATCAAGTCGAAGACAATGTTTCAGTGTCTTATATCACTTCCAGAATATTTTACCTTTAAATGAACCACTATATAAACTTGAAATGTCTATGCTCTGCATAATGTAGTTATACCTCTGTAATTCGTCAGACTTATTTACAAGAAAACAATTAACACTTTATTTAAAGCAAACTATGATCCACTCGCGGTTTTGTTTAAAATAATTTAAGTTCGAGTTTGGGGATAACGTTAAAATGAAACCTATTTCAAATATCTGCGAGGATTAAAAAATATTAGATTATTTTTCTAGTCTTAGTTTTCGTTTTTTTTCCACATTTTAGCAATTCGTATTAGATCTCTGTTTTAATATCTGCTAATCCCTTCTTTAATATATATTCCGATTAGTTATTTCACTTACTTTCAGTGAATATCTTAAAAAAAGTGATTAACTGGTATTCAGTATACCACTATAGTCTCCCATCTTCATCAAGGTAGACAATCCTTCATACAGTTTTTTGGCGGCAAATGACCCATGAACTTACTGACTGACCGAACCAACTTCGCAACATTTGGCAAAAAACTCGTCCCACTGCGACTGACACTTGACCCCACCTACCTCGTCTTGGAGGTATATATACTAGACACGGGTCAGGACAACGATACAGACTCCCTTCGAGACTTCAGCTCATCAACATGGTTTCCAAGGTATTGTTGACGTTTTTTTCCTCTTCAAGATTCATGATGGAATTGAGGGCATTCTGAGATAGAACTCTGAATCAAGATTCATTTAGTTTGTTAGATAACTCTTCTAACATACGAGAAAAGATAGTGCTTATTGATGCATAATCTTCATTTTTAGGAGGTTTATATATTGTTTGAATAATTACTACAAATATGTTTGGTATTAGGCCACATTTCATCATTTTTCTGATGTTAGTTCATAAGGTACTTCTAAAAGTAAGAGTAAAATTTTCACTCTCATGGAATATCTTCTTCAAAATAATTGATCTTAGGTCAAGTGTAATATGAAAAGAACAATGGACATTAGTAAGAACTTTATCATGGTTAGAGATTCCTGTCTTTGTTTCATTAAAAAAAAAGAAAGAATAATAAAATAAGATATATTTTGTATTTTCCAGATCCTTATTGTTGCTTTGGGTTTGGCTGCCCTGGTGGCATCTGACGACAGCTTCGAAAGATACAGATATGCTCCTCCAAGGGTAAGTAGTATAAATCTTTCTCTAAAATCATTCAGTGGAGTTGTAACTTCATATTTCAAAATACTCTTGTAACGCAAAATATAAAATAAAAAACCAAAAAACCTTAATACATTTGAAAGTAATCGTTAACCTTTCTTGACGTCCCTTAACAGGTTCCCCCCTCCGCCTCCCGGGAATCCTTCGAGTCCCTTCGAGTCCGGCGAAGCCAAATACAACTTCAACTGGGCCGTGAGCGACGACTCCTCCAGCAACGAATTCGGACACCAGGAGGCCCGCGACGGTGAGAACACCCAGGGATCCTACTACGTCCAGCTCCCCGACGGTCGCCTGCAGAAGGTGGCCTTCCACGTCGACGGAGATGACGGATACATCGCTGAGGTCACCTACTCCGGCGAGGCTCAGTTCCCCGACTCCGACGAATCCTTCGAGTCCGTGAGGCTCCCAGGAGGACCTACTACGCCCCTGACTCCAACGAATCAAGTAAACCTGGAAACCTGATCTTTATAGGTGTACCACTACGAACAAAACGACTATACAAGATTATGGATATTTATATCTAATTTATGTAAATAAATGATAAGCCACTCATTAAAATGTATCATTCATTCAGCTAAACCCTTATGTTTTCATTCTAAACGAATTGCTCGAGTTATCCTGAAGCTGTATGGTAAACATTAAGCTCAGGAACTGCTTGTGTTAAGTAATATAAGTTTTTCTTGGATTATACAAGAATGAATGAAATTAATGTTATTCTGTAAACTTGCCATCTCTAACAAATACTGCATTAAATGAGTATTAAACTCTGAATACTAAACGTACAGGAAGGTCGAGTTTATGTGACTTTATTAGATGCAAAAGTCAAATTCACTCATATCTGGATTTGTAAAGAAACAAGGCGTGATCCGACCTCCAGGTTACTCAAGCTGCGTACTAAAATCTACGGTCAATTAGAGCGTTGTTTCACCAACGAAAACTAAAATATTTACGCTATATTTTATTAGAAATGATTGTTCTCTCTCTACTTGAAGGACAAAGGAATCAATTATAAACAGAGACCAAGTCTAAGACATAAACCTATGAATATCTGATTTATGGAATAAATCGTAATAGGTATAACGTAATTAGTCAATGGATTTGATGGTGGCACAAATGTTGAAGCTGTAAAAAGGGATATCCTATAAACTCGAATGACAGCAATTGCACAATGTTTAATGAAAACTACATTTTCTTTTACTGGAATTCTTGAAAGTGGGTATACTGCAACATTTTTGGCCGCTATCACCGACTGGGAATATAAGACTGCAATACATTTTAATTTTCTTGCAACGCATTAATGCTGCAAACATTGCAAAATTTTCCAAAATTGCAAGGCTATGCTTTCATTAGTTCTCATTGGCCCTTACTTTTAAACGACTTTATCTTTATTTACAAAATCAAAAAGGATCAGGCATGAAGCGCACATAAGGAATAATAATTTTTTAGTTTATTAAAATATTGCTGATATTTTTTTTTTTTTTTTTTCTATTTCTTCAGTCTAATTAATTGACATAGCCCCCAGAACACACCATCTAGTCTGGAGAGCTTCAGGAGTGTAACACTAAATATTTCTCTGAAGGAGATGGCATATTCTCTATGAAAAATGTAAAACTATAAATCCTAATAACATTCACATGTCATTCCTTGATAGACTTCATTTACTTAAAAGAAATCACGGTTTCCTGATTGATAACATCATATTTCTATGGCGGGGAAGCGAGAACACGACCTCAGACTCGATGAGCATGCCCCCCCCCCCCCACAAAAAAAAAAATAATTCCCATTTTAATGTATCTATTAGTAGTTTAATCTACTTGAATCCTTTGATCTTTTAAATCGACTCTACAATGCCTCACTCAGACTATAACCCCTGTGATGAAAATGTTTAGCCTAATCTGAAATTATGCCATTAGAGAATTATAGCAAATGCAAAAAACATTAGTCAAGGGACTTGTGTGGCCTAAGACCCAATGCTAATTGAATAAAGCAGATTTTCTGTAATATTATAAAGAAGGATTTTCATATCCATGTTCCAAAAATAATTTTGGAACACTAAGAAACTTCAAGGTTCTGATAAAGGTTTAAAGACCAGAGGAAGAATGTACTTCAAGAGAATTCTTGTAATAACATTATTTTACCTATAATTTCGATTAGTCTAGAAAATAAATAGGGCATACTCAAATGTTATCAGTTTCGGAACTTAGTTATTATACTACAAGTCCAAAAAACCCAACTCCACTAATTACAAATAGAAAATGCAGTTTTGAAGATTAAATTTTATATCTTATGAAATAACTTAACATATAATTCACAGAGTTTATATTATATCTAGACAACATTGTACCTTTCATTATGGAAATGAATGAATGAATTTGCATCGTCATTCCATCTAAGATACAATGCTGTATCTCCTGCATAGGCATAGTTCCAACATCAAAAGAGCCAGGACTTGATGTGACCTTACACATATCATGGCTGCAAACAAGCTAATAACTATTGTTCTTAACGCCACTTTGTCTCTGTGCAAGTACTTGGTAAATGATGTATTGGACGCTACATACCGCTACTACTACGACAATAAAAAATGCTAAAATATTATTGCCATGTTAGTTTTTTTCTCAGCTTTCAAGAAGTTATGAATCAAGTAAAATCATGATTTATTTGGCTACTTGAACCAAAATGTAGATGATACCTTATCAGTAAAATCAGTAGGCTATCACAAAGAATAGGTACAAGGTTATGACACTGCTGCTTCTAGTTTCAGAGTTGGTATACCCAGAGTAAAAATTATTTTATACCAGTAATTTGCCAATCCCAAACTGTACTGACGAAGAACTTTCATTTCACCAATATTAATAGGACCCATATTCACCCAGGAATACCCAGATATCTGGATTTTTGTCGTAATACCATTTACCAGTTGGCTGTCTGACGTTATACTATAAGCGAGGAATCCTTACACTTAGGAGCCGATATATTTAAAGGTAAATTTCATTTATTCAAAAAATGGCTTCATTTTCTTTTTGGAAAGTTAAGTGGAACTTACCATATCCTGTGTAGGGAAATATATTTTGAATTTTTCGTTGAAGCAGCAAAGAAAAATCCACAACTTCCAATTCAAACGTTCACAGTTTTATGACGACAGAGTCGATTAACGTTCGACTTTAGGGAGAAGTTCCAAGTGCAAGGAAGAAATCAGTTAGTTTCGAGAGCGTTGTCACTTCTAGTGCACCATGACATTTGGAGAGGTGTATTGTATTTTTGCGCGACGTACACTCAGAAGCACTTATATTAAATTTCGCGAGCAGGGCTAAATGAATTCAGGGGAAATCAGGAACAAGTGTTTCTAATTCATCTAAAAAACAAAACAATTGTAAATGCGTGACGTATTGTTATATATGATTCTGCACGCAGAACCAAAAGAGTTTTGAAGCGCTTTCTTCAGGTGGTGTTAAACTTTACACGGGCTACATGCACAAGCTACAATTCTTGACGTACGAGACAGTAAATTTCATTTTTGACATCACCCGCTACTGAGTTGCCTATTACAGTTTATTCCGCACAACATCACGTGACTGATATTACCGAGATAGGCAAGACAGATAAAGACATTTCCTTTTTTTAGAAGTATCCATAGGTTTTTAAGGTAGCTTTATAAACTAGTACCTCGTTCGTCATCGAGTAATGACAGAATACAATGCAGAATACCTTTTTTGAGTTATTATTTCATGGACAGAAATACACTCCTATACAGGTATTTATCGAGTTGTCATTATGCATAATTGCAGATATCAAGTCAAAGACAATGTTTTAGTATCTTATATCACTTCCAGAATATATTACCTGTAAATGAACCGCTATATATCTTAAAATGTCATGCTCTGTAATTTGTCAGACTTATATATCAAGAAAACAATTAACACTTTATTTAAGCAAACTATGATCCACTCGCAGTTTTGTTTAAAATAATTCAAGTTCGAGTTTGGGGATAACGTTAAAATGATACCTATTTCCAATATCGATTTGCAATAAAGAATATTAAATTATCATTACTTTTTATTTTTCTAGTCTGTTTTCGTTTTTTCCACATTTTAGCAATTCGTATTAGATCTCTGTTTTAATATCTGCTAATCCCTTCTTTAATATATTTCCGATTAGTTATTTCACTTACTTTCAGTGAATATTAAAAAAAAAAGTTGATTAACTGGTATTTAATATACCACTATAGTCTCCCATCTTCATCAAGGTAGACAATTCTTCATACATTTTTTTTTTTGGCGCAAATGACCCTGAACTTACTGACTGACCGAACCAACTTCGCAACATTTGGCAAAAACTCGTCCCACTGCGACTGACACTTGACCCCACCTACCTCGTCGTGGAGGTATATATACTAGACACGGGTCAGGACAACGTTAGACTCCCTTCGAGACTTCAGCTCATCAACATGGTTTCCAAGGTATTGTTTACGTTTTCTTCCTCTTCAAGATTTCATGATGGAATTGAGGGCATTCTGAGATAGAACTCTGAATCAAGATTCATTTAGTTTGTTAGATAACTCTTCTAACATACGAGAAAAGATAGTGCTTATTGATGCATAATCTTCATTTTTAGGAGGTTTATATATTGTTTGAATAATTACTACAAATATGTTTGGTATTAGGCCACATTTCATCACTTTTCTGATGTTAGTTCATAAGCTACTTCTAAAAGTAAGAGTAAAATTTTCACTCTCATGGAATATCTTCTTCAAAATAATTGATCTTAGGTCAAGTGTAATATGAAAAGAACAATGGTACATTAGTAAGAACTTTATCATGGTTAGAGATTCAGTCTTTGTTCATTAAAAAAAAGAAAGAATAATAAAATAAGATATATTTTGTATTTTCCAGATCCTTATTGTTGCTTTGGGTTTGGCTGCCCTGGTGGCATCTGACGACAGCTTCGAAAGATACAGATATGCTCCTCCAAGGGTAAGTAGTATAAGTCTTTCTCTAAAATCATTCGGTGGAGTTGTAACTTCATATTTCAAAATACTCTTGTAACGCAAAATATAAAATAAAAAACCTTAATACATTTGAAAGTAATCTTTAACCTTTCTTGACGTCCTTAACAGGTCTCCTCCGCCTCCCGGGAATCCTTCGAGTCCTTCGAGTCCGGCGAAGCCAAATACAACTTCAACTGGGCCGTGAGCGACGACTCCTCCAGCAACGAATTCGGACACCAGGAG
The DNA here is from genome assembly GCF_015104395.2 of Macrobrachium nipponense. Classification (NCBI taxonomy): domain Eukaryota; kingdom Metazoa; phylum Arthropoda; class Malacostraca; order Decapoda; family Palaemonidae; genus Macrobrachium; species Macrobrachium nipponense. Next base: position 39,822,355 of record NC_087208.1, on the reverse strand, counting down.
GCCCGCGACGGCGAGGACACCCAGGGATCCTACTACGTCCAGCTCCCCGACGGTCGCCTGCAGAAGGTGGCCTTCCACGTCGACGGTGATGACGGGTACGTCGCTGAGGTCACCTACTCCGGTGAGGCTCAGTTCCCCGACTCCGACGAATCCTTCGAGTCCCGTGAGGCTCCCAGGAGGACCTACTACGCCCCTGACTCCAACGAGTCCAAGTAAACCTGGAAACCTGATCCTTATATCTTTACCACTACGAACAAAACGACTATACAAGATTATGGATATTTATATCTAATTTATGTAAATAAATGATAAGCCACTTATTAAAATGTATCATTCATTCAGCTAAACCCTTATGTTTTCATTCTAAACGAATTGCTCGAGTTATCCTGAAGCTGTATGGTAAACATTAGGCTCAGGAACTGCATTGTGTTAGGTAATATTTGTTTTTCTTGGATTGTACGGGAATGAATGAAATTAATGTTATTTTGTTAACTTGCCATCTCTAACAAATACTGCATTAAATGAGTATTAAACTCTGAATACTAAACATACAGGAAGGTCGAGTTTATGTGATTTTATTAGATGCAAAGTCAAATT
>NC_087208.1:39791132-39821258 GCF_015104395.2 Macrobrachium nipponense | reverse complement strand
ACAATGAATATCTAAAGTTTATGCAATAAAACTGTTACAAATATAAAACCTGGAATACTCTATACTTTAAACGAGGACAATTGTTTTCCTTACACTTTGTGAAGAAATTTTAATATGACCTTTTCTTAATGTAATTAGAAGTTATATATGTCTTTTACTTAGGTTTGTAATGTTTAAACAATTTCATGAATTGAATTTTTTTAATTACTCCGAGCCACAAAATCTAATTTACTAATTTAATTTAATCGGTTACTTTTTATTCTCTCTTTTACAACAACTTCAAGTTTTTTTTATTCAGGATTAATTGAAATGCAAAAACATCTTTTAATTTTTTATTTTTTTCTGTATTATTGTATAGAATATATGCATATGGCCTTCAGTGTACAAGATCAAATTGTAAAAGCAATGAAAAATAATGCATCTTGGCTAATATCTCTCTCAAAATAACGTCGATTTTTTTTATTCAGGATTAATTAAGATGCAAAAGCATCTTTTTGTCTTTGATTTTTAAAAAAAAATATTTTTCTGTATTATTTCATAGAACATCCATATGGCCTTCTATGTACACGATAAAATAGTAAAAGTAATGAAAAATAATGCATCTTGGCCAATAACTGAAGACGAAGAATATTAAAGCGTTATAAAGATTTATATCGCCACCTTTTTTTTTTTTTATCTATTGGCGTTATTTGAACAACACAATTTTGATCTTACTTTATTCCTCAGTCTGAAATTAAATCTTTTTCTTGTCATCGTTTCGCGGAACTTGAGAGGAATATCTAAAATAAAATATAAAAAAGCTGGTAATTAATATAATAAACCTAACTCTTCCTCCACCTTGACCTCTCCCTGCAGACGATCTACATTTTTTTCTTTGTCCTCATTGTTGATATTTGTGCACGTAAAAGGATTGACTCATCCCAAGTAGCAGCATTAGAAAAAAACTCACTTGGTGGCAGAGAACAACCCCACCTACCTACCTTGGCTGGGTATATATATTGAGGCAGCGAACGGGACACCACAACAGTCCCGCTCTGAGACGAGGTTACGACAACAACATGGTTTCTAAGGTAAATTGGGGTTTGACTACTTCTCTCGGGGTTCATGTTGGAAGACCGAGCTCGTTAGAGATAGAGTTTGGATGTCATTAGTTTCTCAATGAATCGCTATCTTTCGTGGTTAATTAAGTCAGATTGTTTGCAGTGTATGATGCTTTTTTTTATATATTGTTTAAAATAGCTTTTCCTTTTTAAATATATACTGAATGAATAGATATCAGTATATATTTCCTGACACTTTACAATTTTGATGTTAAGGTATCACCCACTCATGCATTATCTAATTTAATATACTCTCCCATATCATGATCATTATTGACAATTAAAAGCCACTGTATTGTTAAAATATATTATTGTACAATGCTAAAAATTACTAGGAGGACTGAAGAGGGACGCCGAGCAGTATCCGAAAGTCTCTCTTAGTAATCTTTAGCATTATACAATAATATATTTTAACACTACTGTGGCTTTTATTTGTCAATATTATAGCCTCGTTTCGGAGGTTCCTTATTATTATTATTATTATTATTATTATTATTATTATTATTATTATTATTATTATTATTATTATTATTATTATTATTATTATTATTATTATTATTATTATTAGTTAGGATAAACTTATTCTCTTGAATTGAAATCAGTCCAGAAAGCCTTCAGTACAAAAATATTTATATCTTTTGATATATTTTCATCTCCTTTCAAGATAAAGATTGTCTTGGTTCGATCGCATAATACAAGTAAACTTCAAGCATAACTCATTAAGATAACTCATCCAAATCGATTACACAATTTCATTTTTCTTAAAGAGAGAGAGAGAGAGAGAGAGAGAGAGAGAGAGAGAGAGAGAGAGAGAGAGAGAGAGAGAGAAATTTCACCTTGGCACCTTAAGAAGATAAAGTTTAAACCTTTCTGCCAAGTTCAACTTGTTTTGGTTCTTATATTAGTTCATTATTGAATGAATTGCTGTCAACAAGAAAACTGCGGTTACCATTTTGGTGAGTCAACATTACATAATTCATTGTCCATACTTCAGTAATACTATTACAATGAAAGCTGAATATTGACCTCTTCCATATTTCTAGAATATTCAACCATATTGTTTCCAGGTTATCTTGGTTGTGTTGGGTTTGGCTGCCCTGGTTGCATCTGACGACAGCTTCGAAAGATACAGATATGCTCCTCCAAGGGTGAGTATTACCCTTTGAAATCCTTCAAAATATAGCATAAATATCTTTGGATTTTATTTGAAAACTATCTTGCAAATACTGACTTTAATATTCAGGATCAAATGGTAATCTGTTTCTGCTCGTTTAACAGGTCTCGTCCGCCTCCCGGGAATCCTTCGAGTCCTTCGAATCCGGCGAAGCCAAATACAACTTCAACTGGGCCGTGAGCGACGACTCTTCCAGCAACGAATTCGGACACCAGGAGGCCCGCGACGGTGAGAACACCCAGGGATCCTACTACGTCCAGCTCCCCGACGGTCGCCTGCAGAAGGTGTCCTTCCACGTCGATGGCGACGACGGATATGTTGCTGAGGTCACCTACTCCGGTGAGGCTCAGTTCCCCGACTCCGACGAATCCTTCGAGTCCCGTGAGGCTCCCAGGAGGTTCTATGCCGCCCCTGACTCCAACGAGTCCAAGTAAATCTGGAAACCTGATCATTATTGGTCGACCGAAACCGAACGAAACGATTTTAGTAATGTTTCGATATTTATACATATATAATTTATTCGAATAAATCATAAGCGTCATTTATTCAAATGCTTTCTTTGTTCCTCTCTAGAACTAATTGAGTACTTCTAAACTAATTATTCTCATCTCAAAATTTTGTTTGAAGATATTAAGCACGAGAAATACTTCGAAATTTCTTTGAATCTAAAACTAGAAATGATAGAAACTTGGCCCTTATATTTATAGGCGATTTCTGAAAAATGGTTTCGATTCCATGAGGACTACAAGGCGAATACTTTACTAATATGAATGAAAAATTGCATTCACTCCATAGATCCAAAAAAAAAAAAAAAAAATGTAGTCACTATTATTATTTATACCAAACGTATGTATACAGAAATTATGTATGATAAATTCGTGATGTAATTAAGTCTACGGACATAGCCAGCCCCGTTTCACTGGCAGACCAGCTCCGTTTCAGGGAATCACTTATCACCTCCCACCCTCTTCGGAGGGGGCGAGGGCTAGGTAGGATGAAACCCCATTATAATATATGTTATGGGTTCCCACTATAACCCTGCCAAGCTTCATGCCTATCGGACCAGCCGTTTGGCCGTGATTGAATGACAGACGGACGGATGGCCAGATGTAATGCCCATTATAGTAAGATTATTAAAATTATTATTATTATTAAATGAGAACTAAAAGCCACTGCAGTGCTAAAAATATTTATGCACAGAGTTAAAATGATAAGGAGAGACTTTCAGATACTACTCTGAATCCCTCATCAGTCCTGGAGCTCCAGGTGATTTTAAAACCACATATAAGCAGCTTGAAGACTTTCTCCAGGGGCACTTTCGGTGGTCACGGTATGTTTGGAGACATTTCTCTCTCTCTCTTTGCTGGAAGACCAAAAACATCATATGCCACATCACCGTTTTGCAAAGAAATCACGATACCTCTCACGTCCTCATTAACATTGTTTATCAACATTTTGAAAACTTGTTTTTACAATAACTGGGCTATACGTGGAACGGAAAGTCTTTGTAAAAGGGATAAGAAAAGTATGTTATCGTTCATAGGTTGTGGAGAAGAGATGGACAGAAGACAAATCCGAAGCGGGGCCGAATAGGGAGGAGATTGAAATACCTGGAAATGAAATGAAAAACAATCCCTATAATCTTATAATTATAGCCTCAGGGTTCGTCCCAAAGACATTCAGAGGTCTGTCACACACGTGTGTAAATTTGTTGGTTCAGAAAACTGGCAAGAGGGTGGATCTTTATACGCCACGCCAGAGATGTCTCTTCGTGGTGTAAAACTATATATATTTATATAAAAAAAATATGCAGGAAACTGGTACAAAGCGGATTCTTCTAGTGTTGGTCGAGTTAGGATTATAATCCTGGGCCAGGTCACCCCTGTTCGTGTGTTTCTTGGCGAGGCGGCAGGCTTTGTACCAGTTTCCTGCGTTGATGTCTTAGCACACCTATTATTATTATTATTATTATTATTATTATTTATTATTATTATTATTATTATTATTATTATTATTATTATTATTATTACCAATCCCACTTTGTCATCGAATCCCTGATCTCGTGGTCCGAATGATCATGACACTGACCTCCTTTCAAGGTCACTGCACCAAAAATTGCAAAACATTAAAAACACAAGTCCAGGTATTGCTTGAAAGGTAATTCATGTACTTTCAATCAATATTTTGAATTACACTCTAATTAGCCAAACAGTTTCTAATATTTGGTCACTTAATGGCCTTGGCGCAACAGTGAACTCCACCAATAATAATAATGATAACAATGATAATAATATTAGTATCAATATTAGTCAAATCAGTTTTTCCTAAAAATCAAGAATGGCTGAACAAATTGATTTAAAATATTGTGTCAAGATCCCCCTAATTAGGCTGCAATATTCATACACTTCTTATTCTTATGATTTTATGAAATTTTACGTTAGATAATTTAGAAAATAATGAAACAGACCTTCAAGTTCCAAATTACAAAAGAATCATGATGAGGAAACGAAAGGTTCAAGATACCACCTGTGTCACTGCACTGTCCTTTACTCCTCTACAATAGATATCAGAACCATTTTACTCTGAACTTAGAATTAGCATTGAAAGGAGTTCGACAAATCACTCATGTTATTCAACGTTCAGATGGTCACATAAGTTTTAATATAATTTTTCAGTTAAAGAAAATTAAATTTAAAAATTTATAAATAAATAGTAAAAAATATAAGTAAATCACAAAATTGTTCATTTATTAAAATTTCCTCTGTTTTGGATGATTTACCAGAAATTATGTACCGGATTTAAAAAAAATTATTAGTATATTGAAATTTCGTACCATTCTTCACAAACTGATGTGTTTTCGTTTGCATTACCAATGATCATTATACTGACCCAATCTTCTCAAATACATGTGTTTTAGCCTGTATCACCAATAATCATTAAACTGACCTGTGCTAATTACAAAAAATCAGACAAGTAACATAATATAACTGACTCTATTCCTCTCTAACGTCGTCCATCTTCTACCTAAACATTCTCCTCTAAATATTGCCTTTTCCAATATCATTGAAAGGTATATTACAATTTCGTACCATTTTTCTCAAACTCTAGACTTGTAGTCTGTATTACCAATGCAAATTAAACTCACCTGTGCTGGTTTAAAATAAAACTAGAAAAGATCTAATTGACTCTATTCGTCTCTAACCTTGTCCATCTTCTACCTAGACAATCTCTTCTAAATATTGCTCTCATTTTAGTGTCCTCGAGTTCAGAGATTGACTAATCTTATGAAGCAACATTTCGGAAAAAAAAAGAAACTCGGCCGGGTCACACAAACGCATAGCCCCGCCCACCTGACCTGAGCGCACATATATATTGGGCGAATGACCAGGATATCTTAACAGTCACTTTTAGGCTTCGTTGAAACAACATGGTTTCTAAGGTAGTTCTAAAGTGATTCGCTTTGTTTTAAAACAATTGTAGGTGGATATACAATATGCAAATTGGGTGATAGGTTTATAAGTTTTTTGGTACTTGTGAGTAAATGAATATTTATTGGGTCATGTCAGGTAATTATTCTCGTTGTCACATCTGTTCAGGACAAACTCATATACATTTGACAACACTAGAGAATCATTTTAAAGATTATTGGTCGTAACATAAGTATAAGACAGTTTTCCTTGTTGATTTGGATAGACGATAAAAACTATAATGTCATTGTTAATGTTTCTTTACTTGCAGTATACTAAATTTAGAATTATGTCTCTATAGAATTTCTTACAATTATATTTCCAGGTTATCTTGGTTGTGCTGGGTTTGGCTGCCCTGGTTGCTTCTGACGACAGCTTCGAGAGATACAGATATGCTCCTCCAAGGGTGAGTATTATCCTTTGAAATCCTTCAAAATATTGCATAAATATCTTTGGATTTTATTTGAAAACTATCTTGCAAATACTGACTTTAATATTCAGGATCAAATGGTAATCTGTTTCTGCTCGTTTAACAGGTCTCGTCCGCCTCCCGGGAATCCTTCGAGTCCTTCGAGTCCGGCGAAGCCAAGTACAACTTCAACTGGGCCGTGAGCGACGACTCTTCCAGCAACGAATTCGGACACCAGGAAGCCCGCGACGGTGAGAACACCCAGGGATCCTACTACGTCCAGCTCCCCGACGGTCGCCTGCAGAAGGTGTCCTTCCACGTCGACGGCGATGACGGATATGTTGCTGAGGTCACCTACTCCGGTGAGGCTCAGTTCCCCGACTCCGACGAATCCTTCGAGTCCCGTGAGGCTCCCAGGAGGTACTATGCCGCCCCCGACTCCTCAACGGTCCAAGTACAAATCTGGAAAGCGTGATCATATTATTGGTCGACCCGCCGAAACCGAACGAAACGATTTTTTGCAAATGTTTCTCGATAATTTATACATATCTAATTTATTCGAATAAATCATAAGCGTCATTTATTCAAATGCTTTCTTTGTTCCTCTCTAGAACTAATTGATTAGTTCTAAACTAATTATTCTCATCTTAAAATTCTGTTTGCAGATACTGAGCACGAGAAATGCTTCGAAATTTCTTTGAATCTAAAACTAGAAATGATAGAAACTTGGCCATTATATTTATTGACGATTTCTGAAAAATTGTTTGAATTCCATGAGGACTACAAGGCGAATACTTTACAAATATGAATGAAAAATTACATTCACTCCATAGATCCAAACAAAAAATGTAGTCACTATTATTATTTATAGCAAACATATGTATACAGAAATTATGTATGATAAATTCGTGATGTAACTATGTCTACGGACATAGCCAGCCCCGTTTCACGGGCAGACCAGCTCCGTTTCAGGGAATCCCTTCTCACCTCGCACCCCCTTCGGTGGGGAGGGGCGGGCAAAGTAGGATGAAACCCCATTATAAAACCATGTTAGGGGTCACCACTATAACCCTGCCAAGTTTCATGCCCATCGGACCAGCCGTTTGACCGTGATTGAATGGCAGATGGACGGATGGCCAGACATAACGCCCATTAAAGTAAGATTATTAGAATTATTATTATTATCAAATGAGAACTAAAAGCCACTGTAGTGCTAAAAATATTTATGCACAGAGTTAAAATGATAAGGAGAGACTTTCAGATACTACTCTGAATCCCTCATCAGTCCTGCAGCTCCATGTGCTTTTAAAACCACATATAAGCAGCTTGAAGACTTTCTCCAGGGGCACTTTCGGTGGTCACGGTATTTTTGGAGACATTTCTCTCTCTCTCTCTCTCTTTGCTGGAAGATCAAAATCATCATATGCCACATCACCCTTTTGCAAAGCAATCACGATACCTCTCATGTCCTCATTAACATTGTTTATCAACATTTTGAAAACTTGTTTTTACAATAACTGGGCTATACGTAGAACGGTAAGTCTTTGTAAACAAAAGAGATGAAGAAAAGTATGTTATCGTTCATAGGTTGTGGAGAAGAGATGGACAGAGGACAAATCCGAAGCGGACCGAAATATGCGAGAGATTGAAAATACCTGGAAATGAAATGAAAAACAATCCCTATAATCTTATAATTATAGCCTCAGGGTTCGTCCCAAAGACATTCAGAGGTCTGTCCCTCACGTGTGTAAAGTTGTTGGTTCAGAAAACTGGCAAGAGGGTGGACCTTTAAACGCCACTCCAGAGAGGTGTCTTCGTGGTGGTAACATATATATATATATAATATATATATATATATATATATATTATATATATATATATATATATATATAGTATGTATTTATATATATGTATATATATGCAGGAAAACTGGTAACAAAGCGGATTCTTCTAAGTGTTGGTCAGGTCAGGATAATCCTGGCCCAGGTCACCCCTGTTCGTGTGTTTCTTGGCGAGGCGGCAGGCTTTGCACCAGTTTCCTGCGTTGATGTCTTAACACACCTATTATTATTATTATTATTATTATTATTATTATTATTTTTTTTTTTATTTTTTTTTTTTTTTTGCTCTATCACAGTCCTCCAATTCGACTGGGTGGTATTTATAATGTGGGGTTCCGGGTTGCATCCTGCCTCCTTAGGAGTCCATCACTTTTCTTACTATGTGCACCGTTTTTAGGATCACACTCTTCTGCATGAGTCCTGGAGCTACTTCAGCCTCTAGTTTTTCTAGATTCCTTTTCAGGGATCTTGGGATCGTGCCTAGTGCTCCTATGATTATGGGTACAATTTCCACTGGCATATCCCATATTCTTCTATTTCTATTTTCAGATCTTGATACTTATCCATCCCTTTTCCCTCTTTCTCTTCAACTCTGGTGTCCCATGGTATTACGACATCAATGAGTGATACTCAAGAAGAAAGTATCACTCATTATTTTATTATTTAATTTTATTTATTTTATTTTATTCATTACTTTAGTTATATTATTATTATTATTACTTATTAGATTACCAATCCCACTTTGTCATCGAATCCCTGATCTCGTGGTCCGAATGATCATGACACTGACCTTTTTTCAAGGTCACAGAGCCAAAAAATGTAAAACATTAAAAACACAAATCCAGATATATCGTTTGAAAGGTAACTTATGTACTTTCAATGGATATTTTTAATTATACTCTAATTAGCCAAACAGTTTCTAATATTTTGTCATTTAATGGCCTTGGCGCAACAGTGAACTACACCAATAATAATAATGATAACAATGATAATAATATTAGTATCAATATTAGCCAAATCAGTTTTTCCTAAAAATCAAGAATGGCTGAACCAATTGATTTAAAATATTGTGTCAAGATCCCCCTAATTAGTCTGCAATATTCATACACTTCTTATTTTTATGATTTTATGAAATTTTACATTACATAATTTCGAAAATAATGAAACAGACCTTCAAGTTCCAAATTACAAAAGAATCATGATGAGGAAACGAAAGGTTCAAGATACCACCTGTGTCACTGCACTGTCCTTTACTCCTCTACAATAGATATCAGAACCATTTTACTCTGAACCTAGAATTGGGATTGAAAGGAGTTTGACAAATTACTTATGTTAATCAACGTTCAGATGGTCACATAAGTTTTAATATAATTTTTCAGTTAAAGAAAATTAAATTAAGAAATTTATAGATAAATAGTAAAAAATATAAGTAAATTACAGAATTGTTCATTTATTAAAATTTTCTCTGTTTTGGACGATTTACCAGAAATTTCGTACCGGATAAAAAAAAAAATTTAATCAATATTTATCTATTGTTATACATTTTCAATTAACAGTATATTGAAATTTCGTACCATTCTTCACAAACTGATGTGTTTTCGTTTGCATTACCAATGATCATTATACTCACCCATTCTTCTCAAATATGTGTTTTAGCCTGTATCACCAATAATCATTAAACTGACCTGTGCTAATTACAAAAAATCAGACAAGTAACATAATATAACTGACTCTATTCCTCTCTAACGTCGTCCATCTTCTACCTAAACATTCTCCTCTAAATATTGCCTTTTCCATTATCATTGAGAGGTATATTACAATTTCGTACCATTTTTTTCAAAATTCTAGACTTGTAGTCTGTATTACCAATGCTAATTAAACTCACCTGTGCTGGTTTAAAACAAAACCAGAAAAGATCTAATTGACTCTATTCGTCTCTAACCTTGTCCATCTTCTAGCTAGACAATCTCTTCTAAATATTGCTCTCATTTTAGTGTCCTCGAGTTCAGAGATTGACTAATCTTATGAAGCAACATTTCGGAAAAAAAAAGAAACTCGCTGGGTCACACAAACGCATAGCCCCGCCCACCTGACCTGAGCGCATATATATATTGGGCGAGTGACCAGGATATGTTAACAGTCACTTTTAGGCTTCGTTTAAACAACATGGTTTCTAAGGTAGTTCTAAAGTGATTTGGTTGGTTTTAAAACAATTGTAGGTGGATATATAATATGCAAATTGGGTGATAGGTTTTAAGTTTTTTGGTACTTGTGAGTAAATGAATTTTGTATTGGGTCGTGTCAGGTAATTATTCTCGTTGTCACATCTGTTCAGGACAAACTCATATACATTTGACAACACTAGAGAAACATTTTAAAGATTATGGGTCGTAACATAAGTATAAGACAGTTTTCCTTATTGATTTGGATAGATGATAAAAACTATAACATCATTGTTAATGTTTCTTTACTTTCAGTATACTGAATTTAGAATTATGTCTCTATAGAATTTCTTACAATTATATTTCCAGGTTATCTTGGTTGTGTTGGGTTTGGCTGCCCTGGTTGCTTCTGACGACAGCTTCGAGAGATACAGATATGCTCCTCCAAGGGTGAGTATTATCCTTTGAAATCCTTCAAAATATTGCATAAATATCTTTGGATTTTATTTGAAAACTATCTGGCAAATACTGACTTTAATATTCAGGATCAAATGGTAATCTGTTTCTGCTCGTTTAACAGGTCTCGTCCGCCTCCCGGGAATCCTTCGAGTCCTTCGAGTCCGGCGAAGCCAAATACAACTTCAACTGGGCCGTGAGCGACGACTCTTCCAGCAACGAATTCGGACACCAGGAAGCCCGCGACGGTGAGAACACCCAGGGATCCTACTACGTCCAGCTCCCCGACGGTCGCCTGCAGAAGGTGGCCTTCCACGTCGACGGCGATGATGGATATGTTGCTGAGGTCACCTACTCCGGTGAGGCTCAGTTCCCCGACTCCGACGAATCCTTCGAGTCTCGTGAGGCTCCCAGGAGGTTCTATGCCGCCCCTGACTCCAACGAATCCAAGTAAATCGGGAAACCGAATCCTTGAAGGTCTACAAGAACGAACGAAACGACTGTACAAGTTTTAAGGATATTTATATCTAATTTATGGAAATAAATCATAAATGATTAAGAAAACAAAAATTGTTATTTATCCATTTTAGTCGATAGTTGGACAAGCATATGATTATAAGTTCATGGATTTACTCGTCATTCCAAAGGCACCAGTTGATATTTTAGCTTATATAAATGACACTTGTAATGTCAACGGTGCATTAAAATTATTAGTACTAAGTCCCCAAAATATATTGGAAAAGATAACATCCGTATTGTTTTTGATGAATCAGTGCAAATGATTAGAAAGAAATAATTGTTACATACGCTGGCTATCTCTGCAATGAATTTTGCTATACTGCCAAATAAAAAACTCTATGATTCTGAATATACTCTAAAGTCAATCGAAGTAATAATATTATAAGTAATAGTATTATGTCATTAATACAACGAATCTTACGTAGAATTACTTTACTCAAACAATTCATCTGAAATATTTCCATGGGGGAAGTTTACATATCTGAAGAAGGAAAAAATAATCTGGTTGTGCACACTCCCTCGTAAGGAAAAAGGTGACTAATTTTTAGTTGTCTGTCCATCCACACTTTTTCTGCCCACCCTCAGATCTTAAAAGTTACAGAGGCTGGAGGGCTGGAAATTGGTATATTGATCGTCCACCCTCCAGTCATGAAATATACCAAATTGCACCCGTCTAGGTTCTGTAGTTGGCATTTTATTTAATGTTGAAATTAGCCATCATCGTACGTCTGCCAACAAATCAGGCCACCAGTGGGTCGCGGGTTTCTTCTGCGCATTCTTTACATGTTTTTTCCAGTCCTAACATAGAATTAAAATTGACGAAAAAGAGAAATACTATATTAATTCTGAAACATAGGTGGGTAAGCAAGCATTCATTAAATAAATCCACTATTCAAAACTGCAGAGAATGAAGTAATGAATATTGTTGCTTCTTGGAAAGTGATATGATGACATATGTGACAGCCTATTAAATCAATCATTAATTACCAGTTAAGGCACTTTTTGAACATTAATATATAAGGATGTTACGTAAGACTGAAATTAAGTAAAATGAAATATTGCGCGGTTTCTTATCGAGAGGCTAACTAGCTGTATTGTTTCAGTCTTCGTAATGACGAAGAAAATGAGGATTTTTCAGAGCCGGGACTTCATGTCATGACCTTACATATGTCATGGCTGCAAACAAGCTAATAAATATTTTTCTGAACGCCACTGTGGTTCTGTGCAAGTACTTGGTAAATGATGTATTGAACACTACATACCGCTACTACTACGAAAATAAAAAATGCTAAAATATTATCGCCATGTTAGTTTTTTCCCAGCTTTCAAGAGTTATGAATCAAATAAAATCATGATTTATTTGGTTACTTGAACCAAAATGTACATGATGCTCTACCAGTAAAATCAGTAGGCTATCGCAAAGAGTAGGTACAAGATCAACATACTGCTGCTTCTAGTTTCGGAGTCGGTATACCCAGGGTAAAACTTATTTTATACCAGTAATTTGCCAATACCAAACACTACTGACGAAGAACTTTCATTTCACCAATATTGATAGGACCCATATTCACCCAGGAATACCCAGATATCTGGATTTTTATCGTAATACCATTTACCAGTTGGCTGTCTGACGTTATACTATAAACGAGGAATCCTTACAATTAGGAGCCGATATATTTAAAGGTAAATTTCATTTATTCAAAAATGGCTTAATTTTGTTTTTAGAAAGTTAAGTGGAACTCAGGATATCCTGTGTAGGGAAATATATTTTGAATTTTTCGTTGAAGCAGCAAAGAAAAATCCACAACTTCCAATTCAAACGTTCACAGTTTTATGACGACAGAATCGATTAACGTTCGACTTTAGGGAGAAGTTCCAAGCGCAAGGAAGAAATCAGTTAGTTTCGAAAGCGTTGTCACTTCTAGTGCACCATGACATTTGGAGAGGTGTACTGTTTTTGTGTACTACATACACTCAGAAGCACTTATATTAGAATTTCACAAGCAGGGCTAAATGAATTCAGGGGAAATCAGGAACCAGTTTTTCTAATTCATCTAAAAAACAAAACAATTGTAAATGCTTGACGTATTGTTATATATGATTCTGCACACAGAACCAAAAGAGTTTTGAAGCCTTTTCTTCAGGTGGTGTTAACCTTTACACGGGCTACATGCACAAACTAAAATTCTTGACGTACGAGACAGTAAATTTCATTTTTGACATCACCTGCTACTGAGTTGCCTATTACACTTTATTCCACACAACATCACGTGACTGATATTACCGAGATAGGCAAGACACATAAAGACATTTCCTTCTTTAGAAGTATCTGCAGGCTTTTAAGGTGGTTTATAAATTATTGCCTCGTTCGTCATCGAGTAATGACAGAATACAATGCAGAATACACTTTTTGAGTTATTATTTCAGGGACAGAAAGACACTCCTATTCAGGTACTTATCGAGTTACCATTATGTATAATTGCAGATATCAAGTCGAAGACAATGTTTCAGTGTCTTATATCACTTCCAGAATATTACCTGTAAATGAACCACTATATATCTTGAAATGTCATGCTATGTAATTTGTCAGACTTATATACCAAGAAAACAATTAACACTTTATTTAAGCAAACATGATCCACTCGCAGTTTTGTTTAAAATAATTTAAGTTCGAGTTTGGGGATAACGTTAAAATGATACCTATTTCAAATATCTATTTGCAATAAAGAATATTGAATTATCGTTACTGTTTATTTTTCTAGTCTTAGTTTTCGTTTTTTCCACATTTTAGCAATTCGCATTAGATCTCTGTTTTAATATCTGTTAATCCCTTCTTTAATATATTTCTGATTAGTTATTTCACTTACTTTCAGTGAATATTTTAAAAAAAGTGATTAACTGGTATTCAGTGTACCACTATAGTCTCCCATCTTCATCAAGGTAGACAATCCTTCATACATTTTTTTTTTTGACGCAAATGACCCTGAACTTACTGACTGACCGAACCAACTTCGCAACATTTGGCAAAAACTGCGACTGACACTTGACCCCACCTACCTCGTCTTGGAGGTATATATACTAGACACGGGTCAGGACAACGATACAGACTCCCTTCGAGACTTCAGCTCATCAACATGGTTTCCAAGGTATTGTTTACGTTTTCGTCCTCTTCAAGATTTCATGGTGGAATTGAGGGCATTCTGAGAAAGAGCTCTTAATCAAGATTCGTTTAGTTTGTTAGAAAACTCTTCTAACGTACGTGAAAATATAGTGCTTATTGATGCATAATCTTAATTTTTAATTGTTTGAATAATTACTACAAATGTTTGGTATTAGGCTACATTTCACCACTTTCTGAATGGTTAGGTTCATAAGCTACCTTCTAAAAGTAAGAGTAAAATTTTTTTTCACTTCTTATGGAATATCTTCTTCAAAATAATTGATCTTAGTTCAAGTGTAATATGAAAAAAACAATGGACATTAGTAAGAACTTTATCATGGTTAGAGAGTCAGTCTTTGTTCATTAAAAAAAAGATAGAATAATAAAATAAGATATATTTTGTATTTTCCAGATCCTTATTGTTGCTTTGGGTTTGGCTGCCCTGGTGGCATCTGACGACAGCTTCGAAAGATACAGATATGCTCCTCCAAGGGTAAGTAGTATAAATCTTTCTCTAAAATCATTCAGTGGAGTTGTAACTTCATATTTCAAAATACTCTTGTAACGCAGAATTTAAAATAAAAAAACCTTAATACATTTGAAAGTAATCGTTAACCTTTCTTGACGTCCTTAACAGGTCTCCTCCGCCTCCCGGGAATCCTTCGAGTCCTTCGAATCCGGCGAAGCCAAGTACAACTTCAACTGGGCCGTGAGCGACGACTCCTCCAGCAACGAATTCGGACACCAGGAGGCCCGCGACGGTGAGAACACCCAGGGATCCTACTACGTCCAGCTCCCCGACGGTCGCCTGCAGAAGGTGGCCTTCCACGTCGACGGTGATGATGGATACATCGCTGAGGTCACCTACTCCGGTGAGGCTCAGTTCCCCGACTCCGACGAATCCTTTGAGTCCCGTGAGGCTCCCAGGAGGACCTACTACGCCCCTGACTCCAACGAGTCCAAGTAAACCTGGAAACCTGATCCTTATATCTTTACCACTACGAACAAAACGACTATACAAGATTATGGATATTTATATCTAATTTATGTAAATAAATGATAAGCCACTCATTAAAATGTATCATTTATTCCTGCTAAAACCTTATGTACTTATTCTAAACGAATTGCTCGAGTTATCCTGAAGCTGTATGGTAAACATTAAGCTCAGGAACTGCATTGTGTTAGGTAATATTTGTCATTCTTGGATTATTACGAGAATGTATGAAATTTATGAAATGAGTATTAAACGGGGAATACTAAGTCTACACGAAGTTTATATGACTTTATTAGATGCAAAAGTCAAATTCACTCATATCTGGATTTGTAAAGAAACAAGGTGTGATCCGACCTCCAGCTTACTAAAGCCGCGTGCTAATATCTATGGTCAAATAGAGCGTTGTTTCACCAACGAAAACTAAAATATTTACGCTATATTTTATCAGAAATGATTGTTCTCTCATTACTTGAAGGACAAAAGAATCAAATATATACAGAGACCAAGTCTAAGACATAAACCTATGAATATCTATGATTTATGGAATAAATCGTAATAGGTATATAGTAATTAGTCAATGGATTTGATGGTGATACATGTTGGAGCTGTAAAAAGGGGTATCCTATAAACTCGAATGACAGCTATTGCACAATGTTTAATGACAACTGCATTTTCTTTTACTGGAATTCTAAACTGGGTATACTGCAACATTTTTGGCCGCTATCACCGACTGAGAATATAAGACTGCAATACATTTTAATTTTCTTGCAACGCATCAATACTGCAAGCATTGCAAAATTTTCCAAAATTGCAAGGCTATGCTTTAATTGGTTCCATTGGCCCTTACTTTTAAACGACATCATAATATTTTTATATGAGTCCACTTTATCTTTATTTACAAAATCAAAAGGGATCAGACATGAAGCGCACATAAGGAATAATAATTTTTTAGTTTATTAAAATATTGCTGATATTTTTTTTCCATTTCTTCAGTTTAATTAATGACCATATGCTCCCAGAACACACCATCTAGTCTGGAGAGCTTCAGGAGTGTAACACTAAATATTTCTCTGAAGGAAATGGCATATTTTCAATGAAAAATGTAAAACTATAAATCCCAATAACATTCACATGTCATTCCTTGATAGACTTCCTTTACTTAAAAGAGATCACTGTTTCCTGATTGATAATATCATATTTCTATGGCGGGGAAGTGAGAACACGACCTCAGACTCGATTGATCATGCAAAAAAAAAAAAAAAAAAAAATGCTTAATATGGAGCAGGTTTGAAGATGAAATTTAAAACCTTATGAAATAACTTAACATATAATTTACAGAGTTTATATCTAGACAATATTGTACCTTTCATTATGGAAATGAATGAATGAATTTGCATCGTCATTCCATCAAAATACATAGAACAAAAAACAGACCTATCAAAGATATTATGCTGTATTTCCTGCATCTGCATAGGCATAGTTCCAACATCAAAAGATCTACCCACTTCTTCTATTAGGTCTTTCTTATCGCCTTCTTTTCCTAGGGACTGCTTTACTGTAGAACTTTTCGTTGTTATTGAGATAATACTCTTTATTTGAATTCATGATCTGAGGATATACATTTTGTAATCCTTAATTGGGTTATGGACATAAAAACAGCCAGATATTAAAATGACCCCTGGGAGATCACTTGTTAATAATTGTAAGTTTTTAAATTATGAATATTTTTTTCCCATTCAGATGAACATGGTAACCTGTTTCAGGACTATATTTGAAAACCCAGTCGTTAGCATCATCCTATTTTTTAAAGGAATAATTAGCATCTGTAATATCAGATGCTTTTCAATTAACAGATGAGGAGGTTTCCATGTCTAGTGGGACTACCATGTATTATGTATAAATAAAGTATAATGACCTATCTGACTATAATATATTCGGCCTTTTCCTTACATATAGCTCTGGATGAGCTGTTTAACTTTCACATTATTTTATGATAGACGAACCAAAATATGAAAATCAAATTGCATACTTTAAACAAATTATATATATATATATATATATATATATATATATATATATATATATATTATATATATATGATATATAATATATATATATATTTTTTATTCATATGCAGTCTCATATTCACGCTAGTTTCTCTGCCCTACATCTGTCAGTCCTAAAACCAAAACTCGTTTATCCTAAAAAAAAAGAAGAAGAAAAAAAAGAATAATCAAATACGCAAGGAACTTACTCCAATTTCTCACATCATCCCTGCAAAAATCACCAATTTTTTTGTCTCTCATATTAGGTGTCCATGACTGTAGCGATTGGCTAATCCTATGTAGCAACACAGGAGTGGAAAAACTCGCCCGTGACGCCGAGACGCTCGACCTTACCGACCTTGCCTGGCCAGGGTCCGGAGAATACCCCTCCCCTGGCTGGTATCTGTCTGTGTGTAGTATATACAAAAGGCATCTCGCAGGACAAGACACAGACTCGCTTCGAGACTTCAATTGGTCAACATGGTTTCTAAGGTAACTTAGAACTCGGTGTCTAAGAGGCTTGATCTGAGTGCTTTTTAGATATATTATTTGATTATTATTATTATTATTATATATTATGTATTATTATTATTATTATTATTATTTTTGCTCTAGGATTACTAGTGACTGTTATTGCATTTACAATGATTATCCTGTGAATAATACACATTGTAATTACCAGTTCCAATTTTTTCTCTTAAACGTTAATGACCATATCGAAAGAAAATTCTGAAAGTTTAACATATTTAGATACACTTCGTACGGTCATATCATTCCATACCCGGTGATTTTAAAGAGCGTTTTCTAAAGATGACTTATATTTATGACATATTCACAGCAAAAATACTAAAAAATGATCTAAATTTCAGGTCATCTTGGTTGTGTTGGGTTTGGCTGCCCTGGTTGCATCTGACGACAGCTTCGAAAGATACAGATACGCTCCTCCAAGGGTGAGTTTCTTTCTTTGAAATCCTTCAAAATATAGCATAAATATCTTAGGATTTTTTTTGTAAACTATCCGGCAAATTGTAACTTTGATATTCAGGATCAAATGGTAATCTGTTTCTACTTCTTCAATAGCTCTCGTCCGCCTCCCGGGAATCCTTCGAGTCCTTCGAGTCCGGCGAAGCCAAGTACAACTTCAACTGGGCCGTCGACCACGATCCTTCCAGCAATGAATTCGGACACCAGGAGGCCCGTGACGGCGAGAACACCCAGGGATCCTACTACGTCCAGCTTCCCGACGGTCGCCTGCAGAAGGTGGCCTTCCACGTCGACGGAGATGACGGATACATCGCTGAGGTCACCTACTCCGGTGAGGCTCAGTTCCCCGACTCCGACGAATCCTTCGAGTCCCGTGAGGCTCCCAGGAGGTACTACGCTGCTCCCGACTCCAACGAATCCAAGTAAACCTGGAAACCTGATCCTTATAGGTTTACCACTACGAACAAAACGACTGTACAAGATTATGGATATTTATATCTAATTTATGTAAATAAATGATAAGCCACTCATTAAAATGTATCATTTATTACTGCTAAACCCTTAGGTATATATATATTCTAAACGAATTGCTCGACTTATCCTGAAGCTGATTGGTAAACATTAAGCTCAGAAACTGCATTGTGTTAGGTAATACAAGTTTTTCTTGGATAATTACGAGAATGTATGAAATTTATGAAATGAGTATTACATGGGGAATACTAAGCCTACATGAAGTTTATATGACTTTATTAGATGCTGAGCGCCTCAGTGGCGTGGTTGGTATGGTGTTTGCTTTCCACCTCGGTGGTGGCGGTTCGATTCTCGGCCATTCCATTGAGGAGTGAGAGATGTGTATTTCTGGTGATAGAAGTTCACTCTCGACGTGGTTCTGAAGTCACGTAAAAGCCGTTGATCCCGTTGCTGAATAACCACTGGTTCCATGCAACGTAAAAACACCATACAAACATTTATTAGATGCTAAAGTCAAATTCACTCATATCTGGATTTGTAAAGAAACAAGGTGTGATCCGACCTCCAGCTTACTCAAGCTGCGTACTAAAATCTACGGTCAAATAGAGCGTTGTTTCACCAACGAAAACCAAGATATTTACGCTATATTATTAGAAATGATAGTTCTCTCTCTACTTGAAGGACAAATGAATTTATTATAAACAGAGACCAAGTCTAAGACATAAACCTATGAATATCTATGATTTATGGAATAAATCGTAATACGTATAAAGTAAATAGTCAATGGATTTGATGGTGCCACAAATGTTGAAGCTGTAAAAAGGGATATCCTGTAAACTCGAATGACAGCAATTGCACAATGTTTAATGAAAACTACATTTTCTTTTACTGGAATTCTAAACTGGGTATACTGCAACATTTTTGGCCGCTATCACCGACTAAGAATATAAGACTGCAATACATTTTAATTTTCTTGCAACGCATCAATACTGCAAGCATTGCAAAAATTTTCCAAAATTGCAAGGCTATTCTTTAATTGGTTCCAATTGGCCCTTACCTTTAAACGACATTATAATATTTTTATATGAGTCCACTTTATCTTTATTTACAAAATCAAAAAGGATGAGACATGAAGCGCACATAAGGAATAATAATTTTTTAGTTTATTAAAATATTGCTGATATTTTTTTTTCTATTTCTTCAGTTTAATTAATGACCATATGCTCCCAGAACACACCATCTAGTATGGAGAACTTCAGGAGTTTAACACTAAATATTTCTCTGAAGGAGATGGCATATTCTCTATGAAAAATGTAAAACTATAAATCCTAATAACATCCACATGTCATTCCTTGATAGACTTCATTTACTTAAAAGAAATCACTGTTTCCTGATTGACAACATCATATTTCTATGGCGAGGAAGTGAGAACACGACCTCAGACTCGATTGAGCATCCCCCGCACCCGCCCCCCCCACCAAAAAAAAATTCATATTTTAATGTATCTATTAGTAGTTTGATCAAATTGAATCCTTTGATCTTTTAAGTCGACTCTACAATGCCTCACTCAAACTATTGTGATGAAAATGTTTAGCCTATTATCTGAAATTATGCTATTAGAGAATTATAGCTACTGCAAAAAACATTAGTCAAGGGACTTGTGTGGCCTAAGAACCAATACTAGTTGAATAAAGCAGATTTTCTGTAATATTATAAAGAAGGATTTTTCATATCCATGTTCCAATAATAATTTTGGACTAAAAAAATATTCAAGGTTCGGATAAAGATTTAAAGACCAGATGAAGAATGTACTTCAAGAGATTTCTTGTAATAACATTATTTTGCCTATAATTTCGATTAGTCTCGAAAATCAATAGAGCATACTCAAATCTTATCAGTTTCGGAACTTAGTTATTATAACTACAAGTCCAAAAAAACCCAACTCCACTATTTACAAATGGAAAATGCTTAATATGGAGCAAGTTTTTGAAAGAAATTTTGAAATTTTTATATTCTTAAACGAAATAACTTAACATATAATTCACAGAGTTTATGTTATATCTAGACAACATTGTACCTTTCATTATGGAAATGAATGAATGAATTTGCATCGTCATTCCATCAGAATAAATAGACAAAACAGACATATCTAAGATACTATGCTGTATCTCCTGCATCTGCATAGGCATAGTTCCAACATCAAAAGAGCCAGGACTTGATGTCATGACCTTACATATATCATGGCTGCAAACAAAGCTAATAACTATTGTTCTAAACGCCTCTTTGTCCTGTGCAAGTACTTGGTAAATGATGTATTGGACGCTACATATCGCTACTACTACGAAAATAAAAAAATGACCTAAAATATTATCGCCATGTTAGTTTTTTTCCCCAGCTTTCACTTTCAAGAGTTATGAATCAAATAAAATCATGATTTATTTGGTTACTTGAACCAAAATGTAGATGATGCTTTATCAGTAAAATCAGAAGGCTATCGCAAAGAGTAGAGGTAACAAGATCTAAACAACTGCTGTTTTACATGTAGTTTCAGAGTCTGGTATATCCCAGGGTAAACATATTATTTTATACCAGTAATTTGCCAATACCAACTCTACTGACTAAGAACTTTCATTTCACCAATATTAATAGGACCCATATTCACCCAGGAATACCTAATATCTGGATTTTTATCGTAATACCATTTACCAGTTGGCTATCTGACGTTATACTATAAACGAGGAATCCTTACACTTAAAGGTAAATTTCATTTATTCAAAAATGGCTTCATTTTCTTTTTGGAAAGTTGAGTGGAACTTAGCATATCCTGTGTAGGGAAATATATTCTAAATTTTCCGTTGAAGCAGGCAAAGAATAAATCCACAACTTCCAATTCAAACGTACAGTTTTATGACGGCAGAGTCGATTTACGTTCGACTTTATTTGGAGAGGTCCAATGCAAGGAAGAAATCAGTTAGTTTCGAAAGCGTTGTCACTTCTAGTGCACCATGATTTATGTGTACTGTTTTTTTTTTTTTGCGCGACGTAAACTCAGAAGCACTTATATTAAATTTCACAAGCAGGGCTAAATGAATTCAGGGGAAATCAGGAACCATCTAAAAAACAAAACAATTGTAAATGCGTGACGTATTGTTATATATGATTCTGCACACAGAACCAAAAGGGTTTTGAAGCCTTTTTCTTAAGGTGGTGTTAACCTTTACACGGGGTACATGCACAAGCTACAATTCTTGACGTACGAGACAGTAAATTTCATTTTTGACATCACCTGCTACTGAGTTGCCTATTACAGTTTATTACGCACAACATCACGTGACTGAATACCACCGAATAGGCAAGACACATAAAGACATTTCCTTCTTTAGAAGTATCCATAGGCTTTTAAGGTGGCTTATAAATTATTGCCTCGTTCGTCATCGAGTAATGACAGAATACAATGCAGAATACCCTTTTTGAGTTATTAGTTTCATGGACAGAAAGAACACCTCCTGCACAGGTATTGATCGAGTTACCATTATGTATAATTGTGGTGGATATCACGTCGAAGACAGTCTTTTTTTAGTATCTTATATCACTTCCAGAATATTTTGCCTTTAAATGAACTACTATATAACTTGAAATGTCATGCTCTGCATAAGGTAGTTATACCTCTGTAATCTGTCAGACTTATATACCAAGAAAACAATTAACACTTTATTTAAGCAAACATGATCCACTCGCAGTTTTTGTTTAAAATATTTAGGTTCGAGTTTGGGGATAACGTTAAAATGAAACCTATTTCAAATATCTATTTGCAATAAAGAATATTGAATTATCGTTACTTTTTATTTTTCTAGTCTTAGTTTTCGTTTTTTCCACATTTTAGCAATTCGCATTAGATCTCTGTTTTAATATCTGTTAATCCCTTCTTTAATATATTTCTGATTAGTTATTTCACTTACTTTCAGTGAATATTTTAAAAAAAGTGATTAACTGGTATTCAGTGTACCACTATAGTCTCCCATCTTCATCAAGGTAGACAATCCTTCATACAATTTTTTTCTTTTTTTTGACGCAAATGACCCTGAACTTACTGACTGACCGAACCAACTTCGCAACATTTGGCAAAAACTGCGACTGACACTTGACCCCACCTACCTCGTCTTGGAGGTATATATACTAGACACGGTGTCAGGACAACGATACAGACTCCCTTCGAGACTTCAGCTCATCAACATGGTTTCCAAGGTATTGTTTACGTTTTCGTCTCCTCTTCAAGATTTCATGGTGGAATTGAGGGCATTCTGAGAAAGAGCTCTTAATCAAGATTCGTTTAGTTTGTTAGAAAACTCTTCTAACGTACGTGAAATATAGTGCTTATTGATGCATAATCTTAATTTTTAATTGTTTGAATAATTACTACAAATGTTTGGTATTAGGCTACATTTCACCACTTTTCTGATGTTAGTTCATAAGCTACTTCTAAAAGTAAGAGTAAAATTTTCACTCTTATGGAATATCTTCTTCAAAATAATTGATCTTAGTTCAAGTGTATTATGAAAAGAACAATGGACATTAGTAAGAACTTTATCATGGTTAGAGAGTCAGTCTTTGTTCATTAAAAAAAAGATAGAATAATAAAATAAGATATATTTTGTATTTTCCAGATCCTTATTGTTGCTTTGGGTTTGGCTGCCCTGGTGGCATCTGACGACAGCTTCGAAAGATACAGATATGCTCCTCCAAGGGTAAGTAGTATAAATCTTTCTCTAAAATCATTCACTGGAGCTGTAACTTCATATTTCAAAATATTCTTGTAACGCAGAATTTAAAATAAAAAACCTTAATACATTTGAAAGTAATCGTTAACCTTTCTTGACGTCCTTAACAGGTCTCCTCCGCCTCCCGGGAAGGGTCCTTCGAGTCCTTCGAATCCGGCGAAGCCAAGTACAAACTTCAACTGGCCGTGAGCGACGACTCCTCCAGCAACGAATTCGACACCAAGGAGGCCCGCGACGGTGAGAACACCCAGGGATCCTACTACGTCCAGCTCCCCGACGGTCGCCTGCAGAAGGTGGCCTTCCACGTCGACGGAGATGACGGATACATCGCTGAGGTCACCTACTCCGGTGAGGCTCAGTTCCCCGACTCCGACGAATCCTTTGAGTCCCGTGAGGCTCCCAGGAGGACCTACTACGCCCCTGACTCCAACGAGTCCAAGTAAACCTGGAAACCTGATCTTTATAGGTGTACCACTACGAACAAAACGACTATACAAGATTATGGATATTTATATCTAATTTATGTAAATAAATAATAAGCCACTCATTAAAATGTATCATTTGTTCTGCTAAACCCTTATGTTTTTATTCTAAACGAATTGCTCGAGTTATCCTGAAGCTGTATGGTAAACATTAAGCTCAGGAACTGCATTGTGTTAGGTAATATTTGTTTTTCTTGGATTAGACAAGAATGAATGAAATAATGTTATTTTGTCAACTTGCCATCTCTAACAAATACTGCATTAAACTGAGCCATTAAAACTCTAATACTAACGTACAGGAAGTCGAGTTTATGTGACTTTATTAGATGCAAAAGTCAAATTCACTCATATCTGGATTTGTAAAGAAACAAGGCGTGATCCGACCTCCAGCTTACTCAAGCTGCGTACTAAAATCTACGGTCCCAAATAGAGCGTTTGTTTCACCCAACGAAAACCAGATATTTTAACGCTATATTTTATTAGAAATGATTGTTCTTCTCTCTACTTGAAGGACAAATGAATCAATTATATACAGAGACCAAGTCTAAGACAAACTTATGAATATCTATGATTGATGGAATAATCGTAAATAGGTATAAAGTAATTAGTCAATGGATTTGATGGTGGCACAAATGTTGAAGCTGTAAAAAGGGATATCCTATAAACTCGAATGACAGCTATTGCACAATGTTTAATGAAAACTATATCTTCTTTTACTGGAATTCTTGAAAGTGGGTATACTGCAACATTTTTGGCCGCTATCACCGACTGGGAATATAAGACTGCAATACATTTTAATTTTTTTGCAATGCATTAATGCTGCAAGCATTACAAAATTTTCCAAAATTGCAAGACTATGCTTTAATTGGTTCCAATTTGGCCCTTACTTTTAAACGACATTATAATATTTTTATATGAGTCCTCTTTAAATCTTTAATTTACAAAATTCAAAAAGGATCAAGACATGAGGCGCAAAATAAGGAATAAAATAACAATTTTTTAGTTTATTGAAGAAAATATTGCTTGATATTTTTGTTTTTTTTCTACTTCTTGCAAATCTAATTAATGAAACGCAATATGGCCTTCCCAGAAACAACACACCATCTATGGTCCTGGAGAGCTTCAAGGAGTGTAAACCACCTAAATAGTTTATGCTGAAGGAGATGGCATATTTTGTTTCAATGGAAAAATGTAAAAAACTATAAATCCTAATAAAATTCACATGTCACTCCTTGATAGACTTCATTTACTTAAAAGAAATCACTGTTTCCTGATTGACAACATCATATTTCTATGGCGGGGAAGTGAGAACACGACCTCAGACTCGATTGATCATGCCAAAAAAAAAAAAAACAAAAAACAAAAAAAAAAAAAAAAATGCTTTAATATGGAGCAGGTTTGAAGATGAAATTTAAAACCTTATGAAATAACTTAACATATAATTTTAAGCAGAGTTTATATCTTAGACAATATTGGTACCTGTTTCATTATCGGAAATGAATGAAATGAACTTTGCAATGCGTCCATTCCATTCAAAATACATCAGAAAAAAAAACCAGACTCTATCCTAAGATATTATGCCTTGTATTTTCCTGCATCTGCATAGGCATAGTTTCCAACACTTGCCAACCAAAGATCTAACCCACTTCCTTCGATTATGGTTCTTTTCTTATCGCGCTTCTTTTCCCTAGGGCTTGGCTTTACTGCTTTACTGATAAACTTTTCCGTTGGTTTCACTTTGAGACCAATAAACTCTTTATTTGAATTCATCGATCTTGAGGATAAACCCATTTTTGTCAATCCTTAATTTGGTTTTATGGACAATAAAAACAGCCTAGATATTAAAAATGACGGCCGCCCCTGGGAAGATCACTTGTTAAGAATTATAAGTTTTTTAAATTATGAATATTTTTGTTTTTTTCCCATTACAGAAATGAACATGGTAACGCTGTTTTCAGGACTATATTTTGAAAACCCAGATCGTTTAGCATCATCCTATTTTTTAAAGGAATAATTAGCTTCTGTAATATCAGATGCTTTTCAATTAACAGATGAGGAGGTTTTCCATGTCTGGTGGGACTACTAAGTATTATGTATAAATAAAATATAATGACCTATCTGACTATAATATATTCGGCCTTTTCCTTACGTATGAAACCTAGGATGAAGCTATTTAAACTTTCAATATTTTTTTTTATGATAGACGAACCAAAATATGTAAATCAAATTGCAGACTTTAAAAAACATATATATATTTTTTATTCATAATGCAGTCGTCATTAATTACACCAAGTTTCTCTGCCCTTACATCTGTTTCATGTCCCTAAAACCCCAAAACTCGTTTATTTAAAAAAAAAAAAAAAAAAAAAAAAAAAAAATAAAAAAAAAAAAAAAAAAAAAAAAAAAAAAAAAAAAAAAATCAAATACGCAAGGAACTTACTCCAATTTCTCACATCATCCCTGCAAAAATCACCTATTTTTTTTTGTCTCGCATATTAGGTGTCCATGACTGTAGCGATTGGCTAATCCTATGTAGCAACACAGGAGTGGAAAAACTCGCCCGTGACGCCGAGACGTTCGACCTTACCGACCTTGCCCTGGCCAGG
The DNA here is from genome assembly GCF_015104395.2 of Macrobrachium nipponense. Taxonomy (NCBI): domain Eukaryota; kingdom Metazoa; phylum Arthropoda; class Malacostraca; order Decapoda; family Palaemonidae; genus Macrobrachium; species Macrobrachium nipponense. The sequence goes on along the minus strand of NC_087208.1, from coordinate 39,794,610 downwards.
GTCCGGAGAATACCCCTGGCTGGGTATTCTGTCTGTGTGTAGTATATAAAAGGGGCATCTGCGCAGGACAAGACACAGACTCGCTTCGAGACTTCAACTGGTCAACATGGTTTCTAAGGTAACTTAGAACTCGGGGTCTAAGAGGCTTGATCTGAGTGCTTTTTAGATATTATTATTATTATTATTATTATTATTATTATTATTATTATTATTATTATTATTATTATTATTATTATTATTATTATTATTATTTTTTGCTCTAGTGATTACTAGTGACTGTTATTGCATTTACAATAATTATCCTGTGAATAATTTACATTTTGATTACCAGTTCCAATTTTTTCCCTTAAAAGTTAATGGCCTTGTCGAAAGAAAATTCTTAAAGTTTAACATATTTAGATACAATTTGCACGGTCATATTATTCCATACATGGTGATTTTAAAGAGAGTTTTCTAAAGATGACTTATATTTATGACACATTCACAGCAAAAATACTAAAAAATGATCTAAATTTCAGGTTATCTTGGTTGTGTTGGGTTTGGCTGCCCTGGTTGCGTCTGACGACAGCTTCGAAAGATACAGATACGCTCCTCCAAGGGTGAGTTTCATTCTTTGAAATCCTTCAAAATATAGCATAAATATCTTAGGATTTTATTTGTAAACTATCCGGCAAATTGTAACTTTGATATTCAGGATCAAATGGTAATCTGTTTCTACTTCTTCAATAGCTCTCGTCCGCCTCCCGGGAATCCTTCGAGTCCTTCGAGTCCGGCGAAGCCAAGTACAACTTCAACTGGGCCGTCGACCACGATCCTTCCAGCAACGAATTCGGACACCAGGAGGCCCGCGACGGTGAGAACACCCAGGGATCCTACTACGTCCAGCTCCCCGACGGTCGCCTGCAGAAGGTGGCCTTCCACGTCGACGGAGATGACGGATACATCGCTGAGGTCACCTACTCCGGTGAGGCTCAGTTCCCCGACTCCGACGAATCCTTCGAGTCCCGTGAGGCTCCCAGGAGGTACTACGCTGCTCCCGACTCCAACGAATCCAAGTAAATCTGGAAAAGTCTCATTCATCCCAACAAGACGACGCTGACTATCGTATCACTCGATAGATATTTATATTCGTAATTTATGCAATAAATATTGTGAAAGATATCTTGAAACAATTGTTGTCTATTCCATAAAATCCTCCTCTATCGCCTATTGCCAGTTTCTCTCTTTCTACAAACACGGACACACACGCACCAACACACATACACACACACACACACATACACTCGTAAATCTAGACGAGCTTGACAGCGTTATGCATATGGTGATATTCGTATCTTCTCTTGAATTTATTTCATAAGATAATTTTACGCAAAAGAGCAATGCACGTAAATACATCTATCTGAATGCAAGCGAGTGAAAAAAATTCAGCCAGTACTCTTCATATATTCATATTTACATGCATTCTTCTAATTCATTTATCGTGATCCTTATACTGACAATTAGACAACTTTTTTTTCTTTTATCAACTTCTTACGTAAACTGAACGGGCCACGCGTCTTGTATCAAGGAAAACTGACTGAAATCAGAACTGCGTCCGCCAACATTTCCATAGGGATCTCTTAATGGTTCAATTGATCTTTAGGGGAAAATTAAGTAACTTTACTTTGCTCACAAATGTTCTGAAAGGGGGGATGAATGGATCAGCTTAAGTTGTCTGTAAAAGCAAACTTTTGAGATGGGTTCGTCTGTCCGACCGCACTTTTTCTGTCCGCTCTCAAATCTTAAAAACTAACGAGGCTGGAAGGCTGCAATTTGGCATGCTTGATGATTGGAAGGTGACTGGTCAACATCCAATTTGCAGCCCTCGGTAGTTTTTAAGATCTGCGGGTGGACAGAAAAAGTGCGGACGGACGGACAATAGTTTCCTTTTTGCAGAAAACTGAAAAACTGACTAGGCTACAGAATACAATATCACTAATTCATAGCTTAGCGGTTACAAATTTCCCCAAGAAACGATTAAATTGAAGAAAACGTCTATTAATCTACCCCGACCTCTTATCCCGCGGTATTTCACATCCCATTACAGAGAACAGGTCCGGGTGTGGTTGTGCGGGTGAGCCAGAGCAAACATGGTGAGAGGTTGCAAACATACTTGTCAGGCGACGATGATTTAGGGTCTTCTTGCGCATGCGCTCGCGTCTGGGGAAATAAATACCTGAAAGGAATCAAAAGGAAATCTGGAATACGTTCGTCTTGAAGTTTTTGCTTTTCAATGAAATACAGTAGTTGTCTGAGGGTGAATGTTGTGGCAAATTGTGTGTTACGTTATCAAGTACTTATTTTCTTTTAATTAACGAGAGTTCCATTTTGCCCAGTGATTTGAACTGTTTTATTTCATGTTTCTGAGCTTAATTATTTTTTTTTCATTATTCTGAGTAGAAAAAAGCCTGTTTTATTAATTTTTTAAAATTTCAATAAAATTCTCACACACCTTTATTTGTTGTGTTGTTGCTTTTCCAAACAGCTGATTTCCTTGTGAGAAAAAAAAAACCATTGCTCCATTCATCTTTTAAGAAGATACACAACCAGACAACGTCTACAGCTTAGTTTGTACTTAGGGAATTGAATGACAATGTGTACGGCATTGCCAAAGATTCGGGTATACAGAACGAAGGTATTTTCAGTAAATTCAGACACGATGCTCCTTAGAACTTACGGATCGCGATGATGCTGAAACTGAAGTGTCAGTGGAAACAGAAATTCTACTGACGCTACTAAGAACGTAGGTGGATCTTTCCATAGATTTTATTATAAGTAAGAACATGAGATTGAAAGGTTGTAATTATCAGAGATGCTGAAATATTTTTCTTCATTATATTATTATTAAATTATTGTGATTTTTTTTTCAACATTCTGTTAACTGATCTCTTCTTTCTTTATTTCCTATTATCTTCTGTAACCTCTTTCAATGAACACTATATTGTTTTTTTCATATATCGGTTATTTTATGCATAATAATAATAATAATAATAATAATAATAATAATAATAATAATAATAATAATAATAATAATAATAATACAGTCTGGAGACTACAACTAGATCTTAGATGGCGATCTCCGCTGATGTATTCTAGTTGGTATTTTTACTGGTCTTGAAGTCCGGTATTTTTCTAGTGTTAATAATAATAATAATAGTTATAATAATAATAAAAATTCAGTTTGGAGACTACAACTAGATCTTAAATGGCTATCTCCACTGATATATTCTAGTGGGTATTTCTACTGGAATTGAAGTCCGGTATTTTTCTAGTGTTAACAGTAATATTAATAATTATAATAATAATAAAAATGCAGTCTGGAGACTACAACTGGATCTTAGATGGCGATCTACGCTGATTGATTCAAGTTAGTATTTTTACTGCAGTTGAAGTCCGGTATTTTTCTAGTGTTAAGAATAATAATAAATAATAATAATAA
>NC_087208.1:39756132-39786132 GCF_015104395.2 Macrobrachium nipponense | reverse complement strand
ATGGCTTTTATCATATTTCCGGCGTTGAGTTTTGACTTGAGTATCGCCTTGAGTCTCTGCATATATTCTTTCCTGATCGTGTCCTTCATCTCTTGGTGTTTTATATCTCCTCCTTCCATTATTCCCAGGTATTTGTATCCTGTCTCATCTATGTGTTTGATGTTGCTCCCATCTGGTAGCTTTATCCCTTCAGTTCTCGTTACTTTGCCTTTTTGTATGTTGACTAAGGCGCATTTTTCTATTCCAAACTCCATCCTGATGTCCCCAGATACAATCCTTACAGTCTGGATTAGGGTATCTATTTCCTTGATGCTCTACCATACAGCTTGATGTCGTCCATGAGCATCAGATGGTTGATTTGTTGCCTCTTTTCTTGAGTTGGTACCCGGCATCCATCTTCTGTAGTACTTTTGTCATGGGAATCATGGCTACTACGAAGAGTAGTGGGGACAGTGAGTCGCCCTGGAAGATCCCTCTCCTGATATTATTATTATTATTATTATTATTATTATTATTATTATTATTATTATTATTATTATTATTATTATTATTATCACCGCAATTGCTTGTTAAGCAAAGTCTTGAGGCAAAGTATACTAAAATCATCACTGCTGTTTGTTTTGAAGTTACACATTGCACTGAATCATAAAGCATCTCTCCCTCTCTCCCTCTCTCTCTCTCTCTCTCTCTCTCTCTCTCTCTCCTCTCTCACACACACATACATATATACACACACACACACACACACATATATATATATATATATCATAATATAAATCTTATATATATATATATATACATATATATCATAATATAAATCTATATATATATTATATATATAATATATATATATCTATATATATATATATATATAGATATATATATGTATATATATAGATATATAGATATATATATATATATAAATATATATATATATATATAATATATATATATAGATATATATATGTATATATATATATATACATATATATATTCTACTATATATATATAATATCTAGATATATATATATATATATATATATATATATATATATGCTGTATATATATATATATATATATACAGATATATATAGTATAGAGATATATATCTATAGATATATATATATATATATATATATATATATATCATATATCTATAGATATTATATATCTATATATATATATATATATATATATATATATATATATATATATATATATATTTTTATATATATATATCTATATATATATATATATATATATATATATATATATATATATATCTATATATATATATATATATATATTATATATAATGCTCACGTCTATATTTATGCAGATTTACTCCCAAGATTCACTGTGTCTAGTATGAGACCAATTAAATGTTATTCCAGTGATACTGTAAGAAACTTAAGATATGATTATACTAAAGTATCATCAACTAAATTAATCTTAATGATTTCATTTGGTAATAAAAAAAACTTTACAACGTCAGAGAATTTAACGACTGCTTCATTATTAACTGAAATAATTAAATAAAAAGCAAAGTTTGGCCAGTTTTGTAGCCTAATGTTTTTGAAGTATAATAATAATAATAATAATAATAAATAATAATAATAATAATAATAATAATAATAATAATAATAATAATAATAATAATAATAATAACAAATATGAGAAAAAATAAGTAAAATTAGAAAAAAATAATAGCGACGAGGCAGCAAATTCATGCAAATAATTCTCCAGTGAATGCGAAGGTTGACTGAACAGAAAAAATAAAGAAAGAAAAAAAAAAAAAAAAAAAATCTTGCATATCAAAATCGCTACTTAAGGGAAAACTTTAACCTTTTCAAAACCAGCTGGAAATGACTGACCAATTTCGACATACGAACGGAAACTCTCGTGATGCTGAAGACGATAATAATCGCGTGTGTTCACAATGGATTATATATATTTCCCGATCAGTTCAAATTACACGCTGCGGTCAGACTTATAATTAGGTTCCGAGTAAGAAAAAAGGGTAAATATAACGTATTTTCTCTGATACAGAAAGCGTTTTGAAATCCCTATAAAAAATGAAGAAGAAGAAACTAGCTTCGGAATGAAAGGCGTGACCTCAAGCTACCTTGACCTTAAGGCAGCAAAGCAATAGATTCTTGGGCAGTGAATAACAGCATGGGAGCTATAAGGTAAGACCTTGCGGTGGGTGAACTACTTATTGTCCAGGTAGACGAGGGCTGTAGAAATATTTAGATAAAAGGGTAAATATTTACGAGCAATCTTTGACGTAAATTTACCCCTCTTTAGAAAGAAACTTTTGTCATCCCTTGTTAACTTTCAAGGTCACGTTTTAGAAAACTCAACTATTCTAGAATCCCGTAGGAGACGTGACTCAGGGATTAAGTTCCCCACTGGTCTCCTGCACGTGTCCTAGCACGACGATGAGGCTCAGCTCACCGACTCCTTCGAATCCTACGAGTCTCTTGAGGCCCATAGGAGGTCTTGTTAAGACTACAGTGAATCCAAGGAAGTCCTCAGACTTAGTTCCTCACCATTTACATGACCTGTCTCCTGCTGGCAACAAAGAGTGTCCCCTAGTGTCTGCTCTGCATTATTTATTAAAGATGTTCTTGTATACAAGTTTCCTTTGAACCTAAAGTAGTATATCTGTGGGTCACTATGACACTAAGTTAAATGTATCGTGTGTCCATGACAAACCAATGTCAATATGAGACACACACACACACACACACACACACACACACACACACACACACACACACACATTACATATATATATATATATATATATATATATATATATATATATATATATATGTGTGTGTGTGTGTGTGTGTGTGTGTGTGTGTGTCTCATATTGACATTGGTTTGTATTGGGCACTCGATACATTTAACGTGGTGTCATAGTGACCAACTGATATACTAATTTAGGTTCAAAGGAAACTTTTATACAAGAACATCTTTATATATGTGTGTGTGTGTGTGCGTGTGTGAGTTTGTGTATATAATGTCTTCCTTTCTTGATACCCTTGCACAGGAAAAACTTAAAGAGAGCCTTTTGCTAACTACTACATACTACAAACCCTACAAGTATAAAAAAAGATTCTTAAGAACTAATAGATAACAATATTTCGTCTTTAGATACGTACTAAAAATGGGTAACAGCCGTAGCTAAATAAGGCAATTACCGATCAGTAATGGACTTCGGGCCAATTCATCAGATTTTTCCCGCCACCTCAACCTGTTATCACACTTAATTAAGAGAAACGGGTGTCATATTCGAACATCGACTGAAAGTCTCGACTTGATAAAAAACTGATAGAAATAGTGGTTGAAGGGTGGGTGATTGAAACAGTGGGTGAAGGGTGAGTGGGTAGGTGGGCTGGTAGGGAGATGGGTAGCGTCTGGACTGAACCAAGGTCATTTTAGGTCAGGTCACTGTATTATGGGAATTATATTATTTTTATACAAAAGCCCTAATTTAATGTATAATTAGATCAGGTTACAGCATGTGGTCTTAAACGCTTAAATTCATAACCAACTACGAGAGAGAGAGAGAGAGAGAGAGAGAGAGAGAGAGAGAGAGAGAGAGAGAGAGAGAGAGCTAACAGGTCAGTTTAGGTCACTGTATCATAGGAATTCTATCAGTTTTATGCATGGCCCTAATTTAATGTATAAATATTATCCAGCTACGTCATCTGACGCGTAGACGCATAATTTCTAAACCAACTACGAAGAGAGAGAGAGAGAGAGAGAGAGAGAGAGAGAGAGAGAGAGAGAGAGAGAGAGAGAGAGAGAGCTAACAGCCAATGAAGAAGAGTAATAAAACGAGAAAGTGTAGCAAGAAAGAGAAATAATGATGCAAAAAAAAAAGGGCGAAAGAGACAAAAAACTGGGAACCTTGGAAGGTCTGGGTCACTTACCTGACCCACCCACGACTCGGAGCAGTCAGTACTCAGTTTGAATTTAAGTACTTTTTCTTTTATTTTTTGAGTGTTAGCTTTTGTCACACGTGTCACTGGTCAAGGATAGATCATTATTCGAAGTATAGTTGTTTGATTTTTCAGTTATTAAGGTAACTTAACGTGTATATATATTATATATATATAATATATATATATATATATATATAAAAATGTATATGTACTATATATATATATATGTTCAGCTGAGGCAACATTTTATATATACATACATATATATTAGTTAATATATAATAAATAAATATATTATTGTTAGTATATATATAAATATATAATAAAGTATATAAATATATAATATATATATATATATATATATAATATATATAGATATATATTATAGAAGTACATATACTATACTATAAGATAACGATGCAAAAATATTTTGCATCAAAAATTTTTTTAACGATTTTCTTCCAAGACACTTAAAAATGTTCTCAGTTACCATCTTCTTTGGAGGAACAAAATCGTGCATGGGTAATATTAATAAGCCAAAGAAATTTTCGCATATGCGTAACAGTTTTAGACATCTGATATATTTCGGAGAATGAAAATCATGAGTCAGTGACCGGGGGTAAGGTCACCAATAGAACTGTAGGTTTTGGGAGGAAGTTCAAGGTAATGCTCTCTCTCTCTCTCTCAATGGCTCGTCTTCTCTACCTCTCGGCTCTCTCTCTCTCTCTCTCTCTCTCTCTCTCTCTCTTTGATTTTAGCAGGACTGTGTTTTTGCAATAATGGCCATTGTCCATACGACAGCAAGTTATGATATAAAAATTAAGAAAGCAAATTCTCTCTCTCTCTCTCTCTCTCTCTCTCTCTCTCTCTCTCTCTCTCTCTCACTTTGATTTTAGCAGGACTGTGTTTTTGCAGTAATGGCCATTGTCCTAACAACATCAAGTTACGATATAAGATTTTAAATCTCTCTCTCCTCTCTCTCTCTCTCTCTCTCTCTCTCCTCTCTCTCTCTCTAACGAAGATAGTTGATTTTTGCAAAAAGGACAATTTTTCTAACGACATCAAGTTATGATATAAAAACTTAAGAATACAATTTCTCTCTCTCTCTCTCTCTCTCTCTCTCTCTCTCTCTCTCTCCCCTCTCTCTCTCTCTCTCTCTCTCTCTCTCTCCCCTCTCTCTCTCTATTGCTTTCATTGAATGAATGAATATGATAAAATCTGTTATAACTCTCTCTCTCTGCTGGCATTGTTTATGTGTTCTATGCAATTTCTATACTTCCTGATTAAATAAGTTTTTAAGATTGTCAGCATTTAGCATATTATTATTACTGGTATTATTCTAAAAAAAAAATTTACCACAAATAACAAAGTTATAAGGGTTGTGATTAAAATCATCCGGAATAAATCACAAACAATAATTTTTCTTTGGATATAACTAAAATTCTATAATGGTTTGTCTATGTCATGTTTTGATTATGAAAATATAATATTTTTTACTTATCTTTATCCCTAATTATCGATGTATACTGCTTATGCTGCGACAGAGTTTACTATTATTATTATTATTATTATTATTATTATTATTATTATTATTATTATTATTATTATTATTATTATTATTATTATTATTATTATTATTATTATTATTATTATTATTATTATAAGCAATTCATTTGCATAATGTGCATAAATCAACAACTAAACAAGCGAGGGAAATCTGTAACGCCCACCAAGATACAGAATCACTTCTTGTAACCAGAACCCAGGGAAAAAAAAAGGGCATTGCAAAATGATCTCGAAAGAGTGGAGGCAAGGTCATGCCCAATACCCAACTAATAAGAGCTAATATCACACAATTTATAACCATTTTAGAAATCTACTAAATTTCCAAAGACTTTCTGAGTTGAGGGTTTTAGTAGACTTGAAAAAAATCGTTGGAACCTTTATCCCAGGGACATGAGCAGTCGCTGGGAGGCCTGGAAGTGACGTCAGACCGCTGCTCTGCTTGCAAGTGGAGCAGACCTTTCGAAATCGCGGACGAGAACTCGCTCCAGATCGAAAGGTGTAATCCTGCTCGATTTCTCTTCGTGGTTTATGTAATGGCTCGGGAATGGTCAATAATCGTTGCTTGATATTTCTGACAAGATAGTTTTCGGTGTAAGTTTAATTTTTCACTCTGACACCGTTCACCTTCATTATGATTCATTTAGCATCTTCTGATAATGTGAGCATATTCGCTAATGTGTCATCTGGTGTCCAGTGCGAATGATTTGTGGGCGTGTGTGCCGTTTTTGTATTTGATGAAGGTTTGGAAACGCAGGCAAAAAGCCTATTCTTGGTAATATTTATTTGAAAGTATGCTTGTTTTCTTATGGAAACTCTCAATATTTCAAATCTCGCATGCTTTTAAAGTCCGAAGAATGAGGGACAGAAATGGAGAGGAGAGAGAAATAGGTTAGAGAGAATTATCAGGATTTAGATTTGAAAATATACAAAAAGATATTCAGTAACTGTAAAGGTAAAGCCTTTTGAAATCCTGAACTTTCTAATGCTCTCAAAAAGAAAGCCAGCCTGTTATGTCTAGCATACTTTGTGAAAAGCCAAGTAAAATTTTGATGTATAACTCTCTTTTCACAAGTTGAAAATATTTTTGACAATATTTGACAAAAGTTTGAATATTAGTAGATATTCAGCACTGCAGGAGGAGACCCTAACTTATCATTGTGTGATGTAGAAGCTGCAGCAGATTAGGTTCGTAAACCGATTCAATAGATTTGCAATTCAAGTCAGTGTTAATGACCCTTAAAGCGTTTACAACGAATCAAAGCCTAAATGTTGAATTTGAAATGAATCTCGTCAATCTGAAGTTTAGAAGTAGTATAAACATTAAAAGGAAACTAAAAGAAAAACATTATTTGAAGAAATTTCAAATAATATACCCTTACAAGGCGCGATTCGACCTCCAGCTTACTCGGGTCGCGTGTAAAAATCTACAGTCAAATAGCGCGTTGTTTCAACAACGAAAATTAAGATAAATACGCTATATTTTATAAGAAATAATTATTCTGTACCGTTTAGCATGCACATTATTTTTTTTCACATTTTCATTCTAATAAATAAATCATAAATATCCTTCCCTAAAATTCCTGGATCTTTAACTCAACGCGAAACTTCTATTTCAGACCTTTTTAGGCTCTTCGATAGACCTTTCCTACGCCCCCAACACGAATGAGAACAACAACAACAACAACAACAAGTAGTTCAAAGGCTTACCTCCTGAGCAAGTGAAAAAGTATTTATTCTTAATACCCTGTTTTTAACAGTGCTTAAAATAAAATACAATGACCAGTTACTTACTGATGAAGAATGAAATATTTTCTGACCAATAGAAGAGTTAGCAGACCCACACCTATTTGGGAAAGGACTAAGAGACGGGAGCCTAGAGATGAGTGGAGATTGTTAGAAGTGAAAGCGGAGGACAGAGTTGAATGGAGGAATATTCTGGGATTTTTTTTATTCACACTGTATTGGATATAAAAAATTTCTTCGGTATAAATTTTACATCCTAAAATAAATTTGTCGAAAACTAATGTTTTATTCTTTTTCTGAACATGTGACGAACTTCTGAAAAAGGTGAAAAAAAAAAAATAGTTCATGCTGAGTTCTTTTCGATACTGAAATGAAAACTCCAATTTTAAGGGTTTCTAAAGCTCTAGAAAGTAAAAAAAATAATCTCATAGTTATTTACTATAAACACTGATCTTTTCAATATCAAAATGAAAACTAAAATGTTAATAATTTCTAAACCTCTTTGGACAAAACATATTTGATAACCAAGCAGTGTAAACACTGAACAAACGCCACGCAAAGTGATGTTGGCAAAACAGATAACAAAGGGTTAGGAAAATTTGGCAAAACGTTTGTTTTCTCAGCGAAGAAGTTCAAGAAAGGAAAACTTCCGATGCTCAAAGGAAATTATTGTCCTGGGAACTTTTTAGGCGGCGCCAAGGAAAGCCCGTTAGTTCCAGATGTTTAGAATACCTGTAATTCAACATATGTTCCAGACACATTCCATCAAACATTAAGAAGGCATCATTGCTGCAACGTACTGAGGTGTCATAGGCTGAGGAAATCTGACAGGAAAAACTCGCTTGAGATTTCATTACGAAGCCCCACCCAACTTGGAGTTTGTGGTATATAAAACGATCCTCGAGGTAGGACAAAGCATCAGTTTCTTCCCGAGACTTCAACAAGATCAACATGGTTGCTAAGGTAAGGAATAACACATGTTTTCTATGAAATTTAACAACTGACTAGTTTCCAAACCTGTATGTGATTTTGTGTGTGCAGTAAGTTGCCAACATTTCTTTGTGAAATGTTTTACGAACTTTTGGGATACTCGTATGTCTTTGTGCTTGAGAATTTGTAATGGATGAATACTTATTATTTCATTATGATATATAGTCGTAATTATCAAACGCTATTTCAGGTCGCTATCGCTCTCTTGGGCTTAGTTGCCCTCGTGGCTGCCGACAGCTTCGAAAGCTTCGAAAGATACTCCCGCCCAAGGGTGAGTTTTATTAGCATTTTTCGTATGATAAACTATACAGGTGTCCATAAAGTCCCAGTACCATTCTGTTCAATAAATACTTGTAATGGTACTGGGACTTTATGGACACCGTGTATTTTAAATCATTATCGTCGATATACTGAAACCTCATAGAACCGAAGACTCAGACTGAAGATACCGATTCCTCTCTCCCGCAGTTCTCCTCAGGATCCGCCGAATCCTTCGAGTCCGGCGAGGCTCGTTACAACTTCAACTGGGCCGTCAACCACGCCCCCTCCCGCAACGACTTCGGACACCAGGAGCAACGCAATGAAGACGAGACTCAGGGATCCTACTACGTCCAGCTCCCCGACGGCCGCCTGCAGAAGGTCGCCTACCGCGTCGATGGTGACGACGGATACATCGCCGAGGTCACCTACTCCGGTGAGGCTCAGTTCCCCGACTCCTTCGAATCCTACGAGTCCCGTGAGGCTCCCAGGAGGTTCTACTATGGCTCCAACGAGTCCAAGTAATCCCGAGACCGAGTTCCTCGCAAGGACACGAGCAAAACCTCATCTTCTGATCAGCTTGCAGTTCAAATGACCTGTATTAAGGTCAAAACTAATATTTAATTTATCATTTATTAAAAAGGCAAATGAATTGAAGACTTTAATTTGATCTAATACCCAGAATAGTCTGTATACTGTTATATTTTGCTAGAGAGAGTATTGAAGCACACGACGTTTCAATGAAAATATCAAGTTTCTATATATATATATATATATATATATATATATATATATATATATATATATATATGTATATATATATATATATATATATATATATTATAATATATACAATTCAAGCTACAAATGTCCTTTAATATCTAAATTCACTTTTTACCTCCCAAATGATATATTTTCATATATGTACCGAAGGGGAATTTTTTAATTGATAATAATTTCGTCCCCCATGGATCGAACCACCGTCCAAGTGGACGGGGACGAAATCAGGACAGTCAGTGACGCTATCCAATCAGCCAACAGAGACGCTATAAGTTTCATATCGATTCTGACCTTACAAATCACCCTCGATCTGGATGCTTTCGTAATTAGAATCGATATGGAACCCCGTCTACCATGTTGGCCAATTCGAGCGTTTTGACAGCACGTAGCCTTTTGTTATGAATAATTATCACATCGAACCGTGATCCATTTATATATCAATTCACTGACTGTCCTGATTTCGTCCCCGTCCACTTGGACGGTGGTTCGATCCCATGGGGGGACGAAATTATTATCAATTAAAAAATTCCCCTTCGGTACATATATGAAAATATATCATTTGGGAGGTAAAGTGAATTTAGATATAAAAGGACATTTGTAGCTTGAATTGATATATAAATGGATCACAGTTCGATGTGATAATTATTCATAACAAAAGGCTACGTGCTGTCAAACGCTCGAATTGGCCAACATGGTAGACGGGGTTCCATATCGATTCTAATTACGAAAGCATCCAGATCGAGGGTGATTTATAAGGTCAGAATCGATATGAACTTATAGCGTCTCTGTTGGCTGATTGGATAGCGTCACTGACTGTCCTGATTTCGTCCCCGTCCACTTGGACGGTGGTTCGATCCCATGGGGGGACGAAATTATTATCAATTAAAAAATTCCCCTTCGGTACATATATGAAAATATATCATTTGGGAGGTAAAGTGAATTTAGATATTAAAGGACATTTGTAGCTTGAATTGATATATAAATGGATCACGGTTCGATGTGATAATTATTCATATATATATATATATATATATATATATATATATATATACATATACATATATATACATATATATATTTATATTATATATATATATATATATATATATATATAATGTATATTCTCTTGCTTGGAATCATACATCACCAATATAAGGACCAATATAAGTGCACAAATTCAGTCTTATACCAACTTCAGCAAATAGATAAGAAACCTTTACCTAATAACTGTGTGTGCGTGTGCGTGAGAGAGAGAGAGAGATTGAGAGAGAGAGAGAGAGAGAGAGAGAGAGAGAGAGTAGCCACACATTAAAATTGGATGCTACAGCAATGACCTCCAATCAAACATCCAATGAATCAGATCTAATCAGCGAAGCATTACCCTTGAAAACCCTGGATTGTCAACCACTACTATCCACTTAAAAACTGTGCGCTTAACTGAATGCTTTCAGCTGGCAACCGCTAATGAAACTCAATGTACAATATGCATTTTTATTGTACATACTGACTAAGTTTACAGTTTAGCATGAAATGGTCCTGCAGTATGAGTATTTATTTATTTGTCGGATTTACCAACTTTAATTGATAGATGTTTAGTTTCTCCTGAAAGAAGGGAATCCGTCAAAGAATTTGAAGAAACTTATATAATTTTAATTAGAGGTGAAAGATCATATGTCTATATATATATATATATATATATATATATATATATATATATATATATATGTGTGTGTGTGTGTGTGTGTATGTGTGTGTGTGTATGTATATATATAATTCAAGAGGGAATTAAAAAAAGAAATTTAGTCGTACTTTTACATATGTCTTTCTGTATTATATATATATATATATATATATATATATATATATATATATATATATATATATATATATATGTATTCAAACATCAAGTATACTATATACAAGAAGACAAATGCAAAATATTAAGAGTGATTTTTTAAATGGTATTATCTGTATTGCGACGAGCCATGATAGATACCCTTCTTATTAACCAAAGAATATCTAAAAATCTCCAGAACTAATTCGAAATCTCTGCTATATAATTTAAAGAAATCAAAATGAAATATGACAGAAGATGGAGAATAACATCATGATCTTTCACAGGAAAATTAGCCATTAAGATTCACTAAGTCTGATAAGGTCATGAACGACTACGGTTTGTGGTTTGATAAGGTCAGAGTGGATACCTAATAGGCCTGTTTCCACTGCCCTCTGCTGAGGTATGTAATACTCCCTCGCCCCTCCATCTCCCTTCCTTCTCACACCCCCTGCCCCCACAGGGCTCCCGTCTCTCATGCTTTTAGATTTTATCGAAGGAAGTGATAACATCTTTGACATATTTCTTTATCTGCGTTTTAATCTTATCTGTTCGTTATCTATATGTTTCTGAGCTTGATAAAGAGTTTAGCACATACGTCTGACATTCATGAACATCTGTAGAAGCGAGGTTTCTTGAACTATCATTACTGACATTCTAAAAAAGAAAATATTCCTTGATATCATGACTGCTATTTTAGAGAACATTATGTTCACTAGAGAGGTAAACAAATTGTTGCATGGATTTCTCTTTAGATGCAATTCCTGGGTATTATATATACAATTCATTATAAAGAATTCCTCCCTCCCTCAGCTTTTGATAGGCAAAGGAAATGCAAATCAGAAAAACAGGTGACATTCATTTTTTGACATTCTAAAAAATACTTTCTCTGAGGGGGACGCCATATAGAGCATTTTAGAATAATCATTGAAAATGTGATTAAGATAAAAGAATATAAATACCCAGCCACATATTATATTCAAATGATATATAGAGACTATGATTTAAAGCAAAGCCGAAGATAGCCTAATTACTTATATGGTACTCAGTTACCAAATCAAAACAGAACCCGGCCGAGTAAGAATATGGGAAATCAAGCCTAAACAAGATAAGAGGAAATTCCTGACATTCAAGAGAGAGAGAAAAAAAAATATCTGTGACTTGACCTGAGTGAAAACGGGGCGTTGCAAAACAGTAGGAACTTATGATGTCATGGTCACACCGATACTGAACCAGCCAATAGCTCATGGTATAATTGCCAGTTAGTCGGAATAGTCCCGAAAAGATCATTCGTGTGATCTTGGCATTAATTATTAAGAAAGTGTGTCCCGCGGGGATTGAGTAGCACCCCGAGGAATGTCAGGTGATTTCCTAACAGAAAAATCAGACGAGGTCTTCAACGTAAACTCTCGCTCCAGATTCGAAGGTTTAGCCCTTCTAGAGGTTTATGTAATGATTCTTAAGCTTTCAGTGATATTTTCGTAATGCTTAAAGAAAAAATTTGAATGCTGAGTTGAAAGATATTCGATTTTATTTCTCTGATATTACCCGCGATCTAACATTATTTTAACAATAGATTTTGTATTCTCTACTGGTTCATTATACATATTTTTTGGGCTCTCTCCCAGATAGTGACTCTCCAAGGGTATTAACCCGGTATGTATCTACCTTGACTGTGTGTTTAGTACAAGCCTTTGGGGGACTTTTTGTTTTTAAACCCGGTATGTATCCATATTTGTGGAGTGTTTAGTGCAAGCCTTTGGGGACTTTTGTATTTAACCCAGTATGTATCCATATTTGCGGTGTGTTTAGTACAAGCCTTTGGGGCCTTTTTGTTTTTAACCCGGTATGTATCCATATTTGTGTTGTGTTTAGTACAAGCCTTTGGGGACTTTTTGTTTTTAACCCAGTATGTATCCATATTTGCGTTGTGTTTAGTACAAGCCTTTGGGGACTTTTTGTTTTTACCTGGTATGTATCTACCTTTACTGTATATTTAGGACAAGCCTTTAGGGCCTTTTTGTTTTTAACCCAGTATGTATCCATATTTGTGGCATGTTTTGTAAAAGCCTTTGAGGTCTTGTGATTTTAACCCAATATGTATTTACATTTGCGGTGTGTTTAGTACAAGCCTTTGGGGACTTTTTGTTTTTAACCCGGTATGTATCCATATTTGCGTTGTGTTTAGTACAAGCCTTTAGGGACTTTTTGTTTTTAAACCAGTATGTATCCATATTTGCAGCGTGTTTAGTACAAGGCTTTGGGGACTTTTTCTTTTTAACCCAGTATGTATCCATATTTGCGGCGTGTTTAGCATACATGCCTTTGAGGACTTTTTGTTTTTAACCCAGTATGTATCCATATTTGCAGCGTGTTTAGTATACAAGCCTTTGAGGACTTTTTCTTTTTAACCCAGTATGTGTCCATATTTGCGGCGTGTTTAGTACAAGGCTTTGGGGACTTTTTCTTTTTAACCCAGTATGTATCCATATTTGCGGCGTGTTTAGTACAAGGCTTTGGGGACTTTTTCTTTTTAACCAAGTATGTATCCTATTTTCCAGTGTGTTTAGTACACAGGCTTTGGAGACTTTTTGTTTTTTACCTGGTATATATCTACCTTTGCAGCATATTAGTACAAGCCTCTGGGGTCTTTTAGTTTTTAACCCAGTATGTATCCATATTTGCGGCGTGTTTAGCACAAGCCTTTGGGTCTTTGTTTTCAAACCGGTATGTATCCATATTTGTGGCGTGTTTAGCACAAGCCTTTGGGGTCTTTTTGTTTTCGACCCGGTATGCATCCATATTTGCGGCGTGTTTAGTACAAGCCTTTGGAGTCTTTTTGTTTTCAACCCGGTATGTATCCATATTTGCAACGTGTTTTTAGTTACAAGTCTTTGGGGTCTTTGTTTTCAACCCTGTATGTATCCATATTTGCAGCGTGTTTAGTACAAGCCTTTGGGGTCTTTGTTTTCAACCCTGTATGTAATTATATTTGCAGCGTGTTTAGTACAAGCCTTTGGGGTCTTTGTTTTCAACCCTGTATGTATCCATATTTGCAGCGTGTTTAGTACAAGCCTTTGGGGTCTTTGTTTTCAACCCTGTATGTATCCATATTTGCATCGTGTTTAGTCTGAGCCTGGTGGGGATGACCGTAAAAACATAAACAAAAGACTGTAAATGTTATGAAGATAATGACCCCAAGAAAATATTAGTCCAGGAATTAACGAAACGCCGAAAAACTTCCGGGGGTCGCCATCTAGGAACGATACCCTTTTTAAAATGTATCATTGCATTCTACTGGATGTTAGTTCAATATCACCTTCTCGATGCATTGCTTCAAAAAAGGATGCCGATCTTGCAATTGACAGATATCTAGAGAAAGATCCAAAAGATAAATAATCAAATAGGTCTATGCATTAAGCTCTGATAATTTGCTTTGCCATGTTTACCTATTGACTTATTAAATCAGACTGAACTATAGTAGGTTCACATCAACCGTGCCTCTGATGTATAGGCCAGTCCCTTACGACGCTCCTGATTGGCTGTTGATAAGCCAATCACATATCTGGAAACTCTCAGTCTCTCGAGAGAGTTCGCATAGGCAGGATGTATGTTCCACTTCTCCTTAGGGATACGTTTTTCAAAAGTATCCAACAGGAGAGGTGGCATATACATCCTGCCCATGTGAACTCTCTCTAGAGTGACTGGCTTATCAACAGACAATCAGGAGCGTCGTAAGGGACTGGAATATACATCAGATGCACGGTTGATGGGAACCTAATATAGTATTTCATATTTTATGTTATATAATCAAAGACTTTTCACAAATGAAATGAAATGGATATATGAATTGAAATAATTATGGTATTAGTTTTAAAAAATTACAAAAGCCTTTCAGATTATTGCGTTCAGTTAATCAATGTAGCCTTAGAAATCTTATCTTGAACAGTGTCTAACGTAAGAGACGGTGTAGCCAAAAGTGAATGACAGAATTAGCTTTTTCTTTGAAAGATATGAAAATCTGAAAGAAAATATGTCAGTAAGACAACAATAAAGACTATTATCAAACAAGTTGAAGGGAGCTTAAGATAATTTTTAATACACACACACACACGCATATATATATATATATATATATATATATATATATATATATATATATATATATATATATATATATATATCTATATATATATATATATATATAACCAAGTGTCCTAGGAAAAAGTAAGAATTACAATGCAAGCTCTCATTGACGGAATAAGAAATAATGAACAAACTTTGAAAATAATTTTCTGGTTGTATTCACGTACAAAACAAACTAAAGAGAGAGTAAGTGCTTCGGAGGTTTCAGTAACGAAACTGTAACATGTTTCTAAGACACTTTCCCCACAGTTGCTGAGAAAAATGATCGATGCAACATATTAGTATCAAAGCTTGCGTTGGGAAATCTAACAGGAAAAACTTGTTTTAGATTCCATTACAAGACTCCACCCACCTTTGCAGTTTGTGGTATATAAACGAATCTGGAGGCAGGACAAAGCATCAGTTTCCTTTAGAGACTCCATCAAGATCATCATGGTTGCCAAGGTAACGAATGAGATGTTCTCAGTAAGATACATGTAATTAGAGTATGCATATATGCTTGGGTATATGTAAATGTCATATGCTAGGTAAGTCATATGATTTATATCAATAATAATCATGTTTCAAATGACATTTCAGGTCGTCTTCGCTCTGGTGGGCTTAGTTGCCCTCGTGGCTGCCGACAGCTTCGAAAGCTTCGAAAGATACTCCCGCCCAAGGGTGAGTTTTACTAGCATTTTTTTAAAAAATTATAATGAAATTTATAATAAAAAAATGAGGTCGAAATACTGAAACCTCAAACCACCGAAGACTCAGACTAAAGATACCGATTCCTCTCCCCTCCAGTTCTCCTCAGGATCCGCTGAGTCCTTCGAGTCCGGCGAGGCTCGTTACAACTTCGACTGGGCCGTCAACCACGGCCCCTCCCGCAACGACTTCGGACACCAGGAGGCCGGGGACGGCGAGAACACCCAGGGATCCTACTTCGTCCACCTCCCCGACGGCCGCCTGCAGAAGGTGGCCTTCCGCGCTTCTGACGACGACGGATACATCGCCGAGGTCACCTACTCCGGTGAGGCTCAGTTCCCCGACTCCTTCGAATCCTACGAGTCCCGTGAGGCTCCCAGGAGGTTCTACTATGGCTCCAACGAGTCCAAGTAAATCCTTGAAAGGACACGAGCGAAATATGCTTCTCAGATAAACCCGCAGATCCGAAAGACTTGTCTGCTGCTGGCAACCACCAGGTCTTCCGATGTTATGTATTTATTATTTATTAAAAAGCAGATATGAATCTTTTTTAATTATTTTACCTCCTACCTAAATGGATATTACTTGTCGTAGTTGCATTTCATTGTTATGATAGAGAAATTACAAGGAATGATACATTATATAGATGCTAACCTAACTCCTAACAAAACTATTTCATGTCTGTACAATAATAATTCATGATTGTGTTGTGTCAGCATTATTGATAACTGTCATTATCACAATTGTAAACAATTCATTTAATTACAAGTAAAGACTCTGTCTGACTTTGTGAGTAAATATATATTTACTTCTAATCATTTTTAAGTTTACTTTTTGGGTTTGCTGTCTCTTTAAAAAGGGTGATTCTTATAGAGTCATTTACATATATATATATTTACATTTATATATATATATATATATATATATATATATATATATATATATATATATGTGTGTGTGTGTGTGTGTGTGTGTGTGTGTGTGTGTGTGTGTGTGTAAATGACTTCATAACAATCAGTTTTTTCAATGATCAGAAGAAAATGGCCCAAACAAAAATCACTGACAGTAGCAGAAACATTATTCATAAAACCATTTTTAAGTCAGCGTACGAAATATTAATAACGAATCAGCGACCCTAAGGAGGTCAGAGCGGACACTGAAGTCTGAGCATTGCTGGCAGATAAGCGGGGGGTTCCCATGGGAGAGCATTAGGGCTCTATTGATAACACACAAGGCAAAGGCTCATATTCATCTCTCTCTCTCTCTCTCTCTCTCTCTCTCTCTCTCTCTCTCTCATTGTGTACATGTATAGTTTATATTTGGGATTTTGATACGAGTATGTATTCAAGAACCATTTTTAGAACTGTATGCCCTTTATGTTTGTTTGTATGAATATACATATGACATATATGCAATATGTATACAGTATATATGTATATGTATTATTATATATATATATATATATATATATATATATATATATATATATATATATTAGAATACATATAGGTGTGTGCGTGTATATAAGTTTCTGTTGTACCCTTCTTAGCCAACAACGGTATTTGTTTGTTTTTATCTAGAAATGGAATCAGGGTTATCGTCTTAGTCCATCTGTAGAAAATACAAAAACACACGTCTTTGGAAAAATAAAAATCATATATTTTTGAAAGTATCAGAAAAACGTAATCAATATTTGTCAGTGTCTTTTATTTTGTTATGAAGACGGCAAAATGTTTGTTTGAGATTGCACTTATACAGAAATAAAGATACAAAAACACTTTTTAGGTCAGAAAGAAGAGAAAACAGCGTTGCGAAAATATTCGGTAGGCAATGTCAGGGGCAGATACAATATTCAACCACTCGTAGCTCATGGAGTAATAGCAAAACTCCCTCTACTTTCATTCAAGTAGAGAGAAATCATAAGATACGTATCTGAAGTGACGTGAAGTTGACTGTGGGATCTAGCGAAGAAGAAAAGAAGAAGATGAATAAAAAGAAGAAGAAGAAGAAGAAGATAGAGAAGAAGAAGAAGAAGAAGAAAAGAAGAAGAAAGAAGAAGAAAGAAGAAGAAAGAAGAAGAAGAAGAAGAAGAAGAAGAGGAAGAAGAAGGTTTTCAAGACTTTTATTGCATTTGATGTTCGCTAGAGTTTCAGGAAAGCAGATCGCAGCCGACACTCTTTCGAAATCGCTTAGAAAACTTGATCCACGATCAATGGCATAATCCTTCTGTATTTCACTTTCATTTTTAGGTCATAACACTTAAGTAGCCAATAATCCTTCCCTAGTATATTGTCTAATAATTATAAGATGGGTTCCAAGATAAAAATGCTCTAGTTTTAATCTCAGATCCTTCGAATCCTGTAATATGAATATCTCTTTATTTTTTAACATTCCCTAAATATGTTCTTTTGCGATACTTGGTTATTGGCCCTTTCCTACATTTTAGAATTAACTTCAATAATTTGCCAATGTGTTTATTTATCACAGTATGCATTTCCTTTCATCATTAAACTATGTTTAAACGGGAAATGAAAAAATTCTACATTTTACGTCACTAGATTTTAAAAATTCTTAAGAGTGTCTGCTTAGGATTTGAAATAAAGACAAGGAGAGAACAGGCGATAATGAGAATGGCAGATATTTGAAAGGTTGCTATGTCATTTCTTTGTAAAATTCTAAACATTTTAAAACTCTCAAATAAGATAAAATGGCATTAGCAGCATTTTTGATGCGAACCAACGAGTTATTGTCAATTTTCGCAGTTTTCTTTGACAGTCAGACAGTTTTTGACTTAAAAATTACGTCATTACAGTCAATACCAAAATCAGAACCTGATTCAGCATTTTGTCAGTCCTGAGTTCGTAAGAAGAGCCCAATAGTTTTATGATCGTGAACAGCGAACAGGATATTGAAAACAACAGTGATATCTGTTCTACAGCTGCTTATAGAAATGACGAAAGGCTTTAGAACATTTTATATCTCTGCAGAAAGATCAGCTTCTTTTGCTATAATTACATATTCCTCCTTAATAACCTGGTTCTTGGCATTATGATAATCCGTATATTCCCTATTGTTTTCTGCGACAGTAACTGAGGTAGGATAAGGTGATCCACTTGATAAACTAAACTATCTTTTCCTTTACTAGATGTTGAAAATTTTGAATGTAAATAACATCCTTAACACCTCAATAAAGGTTATATGGTTATAAAATTTATTGGAGGCTATTTTTTGGGCTTCCTTTTATAGACAAAAAAATTGAAAATTTAGAATTTCGAGAATAACTTCAACCAGATCCTTATAAAACAGAACAATGCTGGAAATAGAAAAAGGAAAAATTTTCCTGAGACTCTGACAAACTTCTGAAAATTATCAAGCAAATACATTGAATGATTCGATATTCCTGTGTCTTAATGGAAGAAGTATTAACATGTGTTCATATTCAAACAATAAATTAAAATAAAATATAAAAATCACAGGAACATTTTGCGTGATTTTCTTTATAAAAATTCAATAAAGCTAGAAATGTTTAGAGGTTTACAGCAATTAAAACCTAACGTATTTCATAAGCACTTTCCCAAGTTTATTGAGGAGGATTCACAACTGCAACTAACCATAGTGACAGAAACTCTTTGGAAATCCAACAGGAAAAACTTGTTTTAGATTCCATTACCTGACTCCACCCACCTTTGCAGTTTGTGGTATATAAACGACTCTGGAGGCAGGACAGAGCATCAGTTTCCTCTTGAGACTCCAACAAGATCATCATGGTTTCCAAGGTAAGGAATGAGATGTTCTCAGTAAGATACATGTAATTAGAGTATGAATACTTGGGTATATGCAAATGACATATGCTAGGTAAAGGTCATATGAGTTTAAATCAATTAGTAATCATGTGTTTCAAATGGCATTTCAGGTCATTATCGCTCTGGTGGGCTTAGTTGCCCTCGTGGCTGCCGACAGCTTCGAAAGCTTCGAAAGATACTCCCGCCCAAGGGTGAGTTTTAGTAGCATTTTTTGAATTAAAATGAAATTAACAGGGTGTCCATAAAGTCTCAGTACCATTCTGAGCAATAAATACTTGTAATGGTACTGAAACTTTACGGAACCGTGTATTTTAAATCATTTTCGTCTAAATACTGAGACCTCAAACCACCGAAGACTCAGACTGAAGATACCGATTCCTCTCCCCCGCAGTTCTCCTCAGGATCCGCCGAGTCCTTCGAGTCCGGCGAGGCTCGTTACAACTTCGACTGGGCGTCAACCACCCTCCCTCCCGCAACGACTTCGGACACCAGGAGGCTGGGGACGGCGAGAACACCCAGGGATCCTACTTCGTCCACCTCCCGCGGCCGGCCGCTGAGAAGGTGGCCTTCCGCGCTTCTGACGACGACGGATACATCGCCGAGGTCACCTACTCCGGTGAGGCTCAGTTCCCCGACTCCTTCGAATCCTACGAGTCCCGTGAGGCTCCCAGGAGGTTCTACTATGGCTCCAACGAGTCCAAGTAAATCCTCGAAAGGACGCGAGCGAAATATCCTTATCAGATAAACCCGCAGATCCGAAAGACTTGTCTGCTGCTGGCAACCCCCAGGTCTTCCGATGTTATGTATTTAGTTATTTATTAAAAAGCAAATATGAATCGTTTTATATTATTTCACCCTTACCTTAACAAAATTTGTACTTAATTGGTTTCATTAAATTTTATATATAACGGTGGAAAAATTACGAGTAATAAACCATTACATAAGCACTGTCGAATATCGTATCAAATTTGTATCTAATCGTTACACTAATTACTCATGTTCGTGTGTTGTCACCATTATATAACAAATGAAATAAGTATAATTACTACTAATTTAGTTAATTAGAAGTAAAGATTACCGTTGACTCTCTCTCTCTATCTCTCTTTCTTTCTAGATATACATACATACACACACACACACACACACACACACATATATATATATATATATATATATATATATATATATATATATATATATATATATATATCTATGTATCTATACACACACACACACACACACACATATATATATATATATATATATATGTATATATATATATATATACATATATATACATATATATATATATATATATATATATATATATATATATATATATATATATATATATATATATCATAAGCATAAGGATTGGCGACATTAGCCTTTTCAATTATCACTATTATATTCATAGAGACGACAGAACCAAAAATAAACCTTGAAAATAACGAAAGAAAGACAACCAGAACTGACAAGATCTAAGACCGTTTTCGTAAATCCGTTCATGAGTCCTGACACGAACCCGAAGTATTATTCATGAGTCAGTGACCCTGAGGAGGTCAGAGCGGGCATAAAGTCTGGGGTTTGAGGGCAGATAAGGTCATGGAGGGCTTTAGGGATCTATTGATAACACACAAGGCAAAGGCGCATATTATCTCTCTCTCTCTCTCTCTCTCTCTCTCTCTCTCTCTATCTCTCTCTCTCTCTCTCTCTCTCTCTCTCTCTCTCAACCCGAAATTACAAATGGAGCTGCAGCAGGGCCTGGTGGAGTTCCTGCTATTTTGTTAAAGAAAGTAGTTCATTCTATCGCAAAGCCACTTGCAATATTATTAAGACAAAGTGTAGATACAGGCAAGATTTATGATGAGCACAAATTAGCATATATTACCCCTACTTTCAAAAGTGGATCAAGACTAGAGGCAAGTAATTATAGGCCTGTGAGTCTAACATCACATATTATGAAAGTATATGAAAGGGTAATGAAGAAAAATATTATGAAACATTTTAATAAAAATTAATTTGTTTAATATAGGACAAATTGGTTTCTAACCAGAAAAAGTACACAAACCCAACTGTTAGTCCACCGTGAGAACATATTCAAAAATATGAAAAGCGGAAATGAACAGATGTGGTTTATCTAGACTTTGCAAAAGCTTTTGACAAGGTAGACCTATATATTAGCGAAGAAAATTAGAAAACACAATATCGTGGATAAAGTAGGAAGATGGTTAAAAGAATTTTTACACAACAGAAAACAGATAGTTATTGGAAACGATGAGAAATCGGATGAAGCCAAGGTAATATCCGGTGTGCCACAAGGTACGGTGTTAGCTGCAATACTGTTTGTGATTATGATTGAAGACATAGACAGTAATGTTAAGGATTCGGTAGTGAGTAGTTTCGCCGATGACACAACAATAAGTAGAGAAATTACTTGTGATGAAGATAGGAACGCTCTACAAAGAGACCTTAACAAAGTATATGATTGGGCAGAGGTAAATAGGATGGTATTTAACTCTGATAAATTTGAATCAATAAATTATGGAGACAGAGAAGGAAAGCTATATGCATATAGGGGACCTAATAATGAGACAATCACAAATAAGGAAGCAGTTAAAGACCTTGGTGTGATGATAAATAGGAACATGTTATGCAATGATGAAATAGCAATTCTATTGGCAAAATGTAAAGCAAAAATGGGAATGTTGTTACGGCACTTCAAAACAAGAAAAGCTGAACACATGATTATGCTTTATAAAACATATGTTCGTAGTACACTTGAATATTGCAATATGATATGGTACCCACACTATCAAAAGGATATTGCACAAATAGAAAGTGTACAAAGGTCCTTTACAGCTAGAATAGAAAAAGTTAAGGACCTTGACTACTGGGAAAGACTACAATCCTTAAAATTATATAGTCAAAAGGAGAAGAGAACGCTACATGATAATTCAGGCATGGAAACAGATAGAAGGAATAGCAGAAAACATCTTGGAACTAAAAATATCAGAAAGAGCAAGCTGAGGTAGATTAATAGTGCCCAAAACTATACCAGGAAAAATAAGGAAAGCACACAGGGCATTAATCCACTACGCACCAGCATCGATAATGCAGCGTCTATTCAATGCGTTGCCAGCTCATCTGAGGAATATATCAGGAGTGAGCGTAGATGTGTTTAAGAATAAGCTCGACAAATATTTAAACTGCACCCCAGACCATCCAAGATTAGAAGATGCAAAATATACCGGAAGATGTACTAGCAACTCTCTGGTAGACATTAGAGGTGCCTCACACTGAGGGACCTGGGGCAACCCGAACAAAATGTAAGGTCTGTAAGGTAAGGTCTCCCTCTCTCTCTTGGGGATTTTGATACGAGTATGTTTTCAAGAATCATTTTTAGAGCTGTATGCCCTTTATATTTATATGTATGTATATACACATGTATGTATGCAAATATGTATACAGTATATATATTTGTGTATATATGTACATGAATACATATATGTGTGCATGTATATATGTTTCTGTTGTTCTCTTCTTAGCCACCAATGGTATTTGTTGTTTGTTTTTTGTTATAGAAATGGGATCTAGGTTATCGTCTCAGGCCATCTGTGGAAAATACGAAAACACTCGTCTTTGGAAAAATAACAATCATATATTTTTGAAAGTATCAGAAAAATGTAATTAATATTTGTCAGTATCTTTTATATTATTATGAAGACAGCAGAATGTTCTTTTCTGATTGCACGTAGTCAGAAAAAGGATACAAAGGCAGGTTTTTGGTCAGAAACAAGAGAAAAAAGCTTTGCGCAAATATTGGGTAGGCAATGCCATGGCCAGTTCCAATATTTATTCACTCGTAGCTCATGGAGTAATAGCAAAAGTCCCTCTGCTTTCAATCGAGTAGAGAGAAATCATAAGATACTTATCAGAAGTGACGTGAAGTTGACTGTGGATCTAGAGAAGAAGAAGAAGAACTAGAAGAAGTAGAAGAAGAAGAAGAAGAAGAAGAAGAAGAAGGGTTTGAGGGCAGATAAGGTCAGGGAGGGCTTTAGGGATCTATTGATAACACACAAGGCAAAGGCGCATATTATCTCTCTCTCTCTCTCTCTCTCTCTCTCTCTCTCTCTCTCTCTTGGGGATTTTGATATGAGTATGCTTTCAAGAATCATTTTTAGAGCTGTATGCCCTTTATATTCATATGTATGTATATACACATATATGTATGCAAATATGTATACAGTATATATATTTGTGGATATATGTACATGAATACATATATGTCTGCGTGTATATATGTTTCTGCTGTTCCCTTATTAGCCACCAATGGTATTTGTTTGTTTTTGTCTAGAAATGGAATCAGGGTTGTCTTAGTCCCTCTGTCAAAAATACTAATACATCGTCTTTGGAAAATTAACAATCATATATTTTGAAAGTATCAGAAAAACGTAATTAATATTGTCAGTATCTTTTATATCGTCATGATGACAGAAGAATGTTCCTTTGCGATTGCACGTAGTCGAAAAAGATACAAAAGCAGGTTTTTCTGTTAGAAAAAAGACAAAAAAACCCTTGCGAAAATATTTGGTAGGCAATGTCAGGGGCAGTTCCAATATTCAACCACTCGTAGCTCATGGAGTAATAGCAAAAGTCCCTCTACTTTCATTCAAGTAGAGAGAAATCATAAGATACTTATCAGAAGTGACGTGAAGTTGACTGTGGATCTAGAGAAGAAGAAGAAGAAGTAGAAGAAGAAGAAGAAGAAGAAGAAGAAGAAGAAGAAGAAGAAGAAGTGTGCTCAAGCCTTTTATTGCATCTGATGTTCGTTGGAGTTTCAGGAAAGTAAGTCACAGCCGACACTCTTTCGAAATCGCTTAGAAAACTTGACCCATGATTAATGGCACAATCCTTATACATTTCACTTTCATTCTTAGGTCATGACCAATAAGTAGTTGATAGGAATTCCTTCAATGGATTCCAAGATGAAAAATATTTGGGTTTTTGGTTATCGTAGTTGATAAGGACCGCGTCATGTGATTCACTTTTTTGTTTTATACTTTGGTAAAACGTCAATATATATTTTCTCATATGGCATTCAGATTTGGGATGCTGTTTCCTTAAATGGACCAAAACTATCGGAAATGAAAATCAGCTATACACCAGAAAACAAATTTGAATAGATTTGATTGTTTAGATTTGCATCTGTTTGTATTTCTAACAATATAGCGTTGTTCACTTCACTCATGTTATTGAACCGGTAAATATAACAACATTATTTTACGTTCCTGAATTAAAAAAGCACGACTACATTTTTTTTATTATTCGTAAAAATGACAAGGACGTTGAATAATGGGAATGACACGTTTTTGAAAGTAAGCAACTCCTTTTTTTCATGAAATCATTAGTATTCTAAAACTCTCTAATGAAACAAAGGACAACGATCATTATCTCGACGAGCAGCTACAATTCTTTTGCAATATTCTTAATGTTCTTAGACAACCAAACCATTTTCCAACTTAAACTCAAAATCTACTACATTAAAAGAACAATAAATGATAAAATAAGAACCCAATTCATAATTTCGTCAATCTAGAGTTTGAGAAATGACGAAAATGTTCTTTGAAGGATCTTGTTCTTATGACATAATAACCCATATTTCCTTTATAATCTGTTTTCTACATTCAAATAGTCTATATGTATATGTGTGATTATTTTCCCAAAAAGCATCTAACGTAAGATACGGTGATCCCCTCGATAAAGAAACCTTTATTATATTTTCTTATGCTGTAGATATTAAAACTGATGATTTTGAATAACGTATCCTTAAGACGATAGGAATGTTTATATTTATAACTTTCTAAAAATAATTTTCAGCCCTCATTTTAAATATTCCTCTAATTTCGCCACAATGACAAGTAAAAAAAATAGAATATTTTGAATTTTGAGAAAATCTCAAATGAGCTTCTTATATAAAAAAGAACAATGTAAGAAATAAATAAAAGAATTTTGTCCCAACTTTTACAAAACTCTTAAAATTCATGAAATGCAATTCTATGAATTGCATACGTAATTATTTTAAGGAAAGAAATACTGATAAGCCATTTTGATATTTTTAATAACTTAAGATAAAACTTTAAATGCCACAAGGATATTTTTTAACGAAATTTGTTTTAAAATATTATTTAAAGCAACAAAGGTGTAAAGCATACAAGAACTAAAGCTTAACATATCTAACTTATATACTTTCCTAATCTATTGAGGAGGAATCACAGTTGCATCTTGCTATGTGACAGAAACTCTTTGGAAATCCAACAGGAAAAACTTGTTTTAGATTCCATTACCTGACTCCACCCACCTTTGCAGTTTGTGGTATATAAACGACTCTGGAGGCAGGACAGAGCATCAGTTTCCGCTCGAGACTCCAACAAGATCATCATGGTTGCCAAGGTAACGAATGAGATGTTCTCAGTAAGATACATGTAATTAGAGTATGCATATGTGCTTGGGTATATGTAAATGATATATGCTAGGTAAGTCATATGATTTATATCAATAATAATCATGTGTTTCAAATGGTATTTCAGGTCATTATCGCTCTGGTGGGCTTAGTTGCCCTCGTGGCTGCCGACAGCTTCGAAAGCTTCGAAAAATACTCCCGCCCAAGGGTGAGTTTTAGTAGCATTTTTTGAATTAAAATGAAATATACAGGGTGACCATAAAGTCCCAGTATCATTCTGAGCAATAAATACTTGTAATGGTACTGAGTCTTTATGGACACTGTATTTTAAATCATTTTCGTCTAAATACTGAAACCTCAAACCACCGAAGACTCAGACTGAAGATACCGATTCCTCTCCCCCGCAGTTCTCCTCAGGATCCGCCGAGTCCTTCGAGTCCGGCGAGGCTCGTTACAACTTCGACTGGGCCGTCAA
Organism: Macrobrachium nipponense; assembly: GCF_015104395.2. Taxonomy (NCBI): domain Eukaryota; kingdom Metazoa; phylum Arthropoda; class Malacostraca; order Decapoda; family Palaemonidae; genus Macrobrachium; species Macrobrachium nipponense. The sequence continues at coordinate 39,759,431 of NC_087208.1, read as the reverse complement.
CCACCCTCCCTCCCGCAACGACTTCGGACACCAGGAGGCCGGGGACGGCGAGAACACCCAGGGATCCTACTTCGTCCACCTCCCCGACGGCCGCCTGCAGAAGGTGGCCTTCCGCGCTTCTGACGACGACGGATACATCGCCGAGGTCACCTACTCCGGTGAGGCTCAGTTCCCCGACTCCTTCGAATCCTACGAGTCCCGTGAGGCTCCCAGGAGGTTCTACTATGGCTCCAACGAGTCCAAGTAAATCCTCGAAAGGACGCGAGCGAAATATCCTTATCAGATAAACCCGCAGATCCGAAAGACTTGTCTGCTGCTGGCAACCACCAGGTCTTCCGATGTTATGTATTTATTATTTATTAAAAAGCAGATATGAATCTTTTATATTATTTCACCCCTTACCTTAACAAAATTTGTACTTAATTGGTTTCATTAAATTTTATATATAACGGTGGAAAAATTACGAGTAATAATCCATTACATAAGCACTGTCGAATATCGTATCAAATTTGTATCTAATCGTTACACTAATTACTCATGTTCGTGTGTTGTCACCATTATGTAACAAATGAAATAAGCATAATGACTACTAATTTAGTTAATTAGAAGTAAAGATTACTGTTGACTCTCTCTCTTTCTCTCTTTCTTTCTATACATACATACATACACACACACACACACACACACACACACACACATATATATAGATATATATATATATATATATATATATATATATATATCTATGTATCTATATACATAGATATATATATATATATATATATATATATATATATATATTTATATATATATATATATATATATATATATATATATATATATATATCATAAGCATAAGGAGTTGGCGACATGTAGCCTTCTCAATTATCACTATTATATTCATAGAGACAACAGAACCAAAAATAAACCTTGAAAATAACGAAAGAAAGACAACCAGAACTGACAAGATCTAAGACCGTTTTCGTAAATCCGTTCATGAGTCATGGCACGAAGTATTATTCATGAGTCAGTGACCCTGAGGAGGTCAGAGCGGGCATTAAAGTCTGGGGTTTGAGGGCAGATAAGGTCAGGGAGGGCTTTAGGGATCTATTGATAACACACAAGGCAAAGGTGCATATTATCTCTCTCTCTCTCTCTCTCTCTCTCTCTCTCGTCCTCTCTCTCTCTCTCTCTCCTCTCTCTCTCTCTCTCTCTCTCTCTCTTGGGGATTTTGATATGAGTATGTTTTCAAGAATAATTTTTAGATCTGTATGCCCTTTATATTTATATGTATGTATATACACATGTATGTATGCAAATATGTATACAGTATATATATTTGTGTATATATGTACATGAATACATATATGTCTGCGTGTATATATGTTTCTGCTGTTCCCTTCTTTGCCACCAATGGTATTTGTTTGTTTTTGTCTAGAAATGGAATCAGGGAAAATACCAAAACACTCGTCTTTGGAAAAATAACAATCATATATTTTTGAAAGTATCAGAAAAACGTAATTAATATTTGTCAGTGTCTTTTATATTATTATGAAGACAGCAGAATGTTCCTTTGTGATTGCAAGTAGTCAGCAAAAGGATACAAAAGCAGGTTTTTCGGTCAGAAACAAGACAAAAAAAAAAAAAAAACGTTGCGAAAATATTCGGTATGCAATGTCAGGGGCAGATCCAATATTCAACCACTCGTAGCTCATGGAGTAATAGCAAAAGTCCCTCTACTTTCATTCAAGTAGAGAGAAATCATAAGATACTTATCTGAAGTGACGTGAAGTTGACTGTGGATCTAAGAAGAAGAAGAAGAAGAAGAAGAAGAAGAAGAAGAAGAAGAAGAAGTGTTCTCAAGCCTTTTATTGCATCTGATGTTTGTTGGAGTTTCAGGAAAGTAAATCACAGCTGACACTCTTTCGAAATCGCTTAGAAAACTTGACTCATGATCAATGGCATAATCCTTCTACATTTCACTTTCATTTTTAGGTCATGACCAATGAGTAGCTGATAAGAATTTCTCCATATTTTTAACAATCGTAGGATGGATTCGAAGATGAAAAATATTTGGGTTTTTATTCATCGTAGATGATAAGGACCGCGTCATGTGATTCTCTTTTTTTGATATTTTGGTAAAACGTCAATATATATTTTCTTATATGTCATTCAGATTTGGATACTGTTCCTTAAATGGACAAAACTATCGGATATGAAAGTCGGCTAAATATCAGAAAATAAATATGAATAATTTGCATGTTTTTATTTTTAACAGTATAGCGTTGTTTATCTTAATAATTGGTATTACGTTCCTCAATTAAAAAAAGCACGAATACCTTTTTATTATTCGTAAAAAAAAAAAGATGAAGAAGCTGAATAATGGGAATGACACGTTTTTGAAAGAAAGCAACTCCCTTTTTTCATGAAATAATTAGTATTCTAAAACTCTCTAATTAAACAAAGGATAACGATCATTATCTCGAAGCGCAACTACAATTCTTTTGCAATATTCTTAATGTTCTAAGACAACTAAACCATTTTCCAACTTATATTTAAAATCTACTACATTAAAAGAACAATAAATGCTAAAATAAGAACCCAATTCATAATTTCGTCTATCTAAAGTTTGAGAAATGACGAAAATATTCTCTGAAGGATCTAGTTCTTATGTCATAATAATCCATATTTCCTTAATAATCTGTTTTCTAACTTCAAATAGTCCATATATATGTGTGTGATTATTTTCCCAAAAGGCATCTAACGTAAGATACGGTGATCCACTCAAAAAGAAATCCTTTTTATATTTTCCTATGCGGTAGGTATTAAAAATGATGATTTTGAATAACGTATCCTTACGACGATGGGAAATAATATATTTATAAACTTTCTAAAAATATTTTTCAGCCTTCACTTTAAATATTCCTCTAATTATGTCACAATGTCAAGAAAATGAATTGAATATTTTGAATTTTGAGAATATCTCAAACGAGATCTTTATAAAAGCAACAAAAGAGTAAAATAAACAAAACAATTTTGTTGAACTTTTATAAAACTCTTAAAAATCATACAATCAAATTCTATGACAATGTATACGTAGTTATTTTAAGGAAAGAAATATTGATAAGCCATTTTTATATTTTTAATAACGTAAGTTAAAGATTTAAATGCCACAGGGATATTTTTTAACGAAAATTGTTTTAAAATATTATTTAAAGCAACAAAGGTGTAAAGCATACAAGAACTAAAGCTTAATATATCTAACAGATGTACTTTTCTAATCTATTGAGGAGGAATCA